>NW_027131964.1:3065000-3260954 GCF_026122565.2 Emydura macquarii macquarii | reverse complement strand
GCACAAGTTTTCAGTCATAGGGTGAGTAGGCCACCACCCCAGGGGTGGGATTAGTGGCAGATGTAGGGCAACCCGGGTCCACCCTACTCCATCAGGTCCTAGCCCAGGGCCCTAACAGTGCCTGGTGCTCCTGCCATTGGGTCAGCAGGGATCCTACAGAAATATGCTGACTCACACTGTGACAGCACAACTGGACTAATGTCTGGTTTCCCTGGGCTACTTTCTACCTCAGTCTATTGACAGGGTCTGTTGTCTGTGTGTCCTCGGTCACCTTGGGGTAAATGGTGGACAGCAGTCCCAGCAGCTCCTCCCTTCACTTGGTCTCCTCCGGGGTCAGGGTGCTACATTGATCGTCAGCAGGATCAGAGTCCTGAGGCAGTCTAGAGACATCTCCCGCCTTCCCTGGGTCCCGCCCAACTGAGCTGAAGGGCCCACCTCTTATACTTGCTCTCCCGCCCCCTGCTTGTGGCATGGGGGAGGGTTGGCATGGCTCTGCCAAACAGGGGGAGATTAGTGGTCCCTCCCTGTCAGGCTCAGAGGGAGGACACACTGCCTCACCACATGACCTAAGAGAATAAAGAATGTTTAATATGCTAATGAAGCATTATCACTTTTGTCAGATACCCGTTACTTTGTTTTCATGTGTTCCTATATTAATTTTTATATTGGATTTATTTTTATTTTGGAGGGAACATCACAAATGTGTATAAAATATTGCCTCTCTGATTGTCTATCCAATTAGTATTCTCCTTTGTTTAACCTTCATTGTTAAAAGAAGACCTAAAATAACCAACCTATTTGCTAAAGAGTATGTGATACAATCCCAACTCTATTGAAGTCAATGGAAGTCATGCCATTGACTTCAATGGGTTCAGGATTACCCAATAGGTTCAGATCTGTTTATGTGCCTACAAAATCTCCAGTTTCAGTCCAGGTTTTCTCATCTCAAATAAAGGCTTTGATAGCATAAAGTTGTTTTATAAACCCTGCAAGCATCTGCAGCTGCAGCATTCTGAAAACATAATTGAATCTAGGAAGAGCTATAATCTGCATATTGTTTGCACTCTCCCATAGTGAGTGTTTATATACTCCATTTAACTATATGCTTATACAAAGACTGTTTTAGAAGGCAGATGGTGTATTTCATTATTCACTAAACCATGATTTAAACAAATGCCTAAATATTTCGTGCTTTTGTTTAGCTATTTAAAAACATATCTGAGGACAGAACTAAGAAAAATAGAAATGGTAGATACCCAAATAAGGACAACTTCTCCCCTTTTAGGTTCCTAAGAAACTTCTGCCATATATCTGTGGTATATTGATCTCTACCAATAAGAGATAATACAGTAAATGTGATAGTGGTAAAGGCTGACATATGATGTTATAGCCTAGGTAAAAAATATGAGTGAGATAACAGTAGCTTTGCCTAGTTCCAAATTTTGGTTAATGTAGAAATATTCATGCCTGTTTATATATTCAGCTAAATGGGGTCTCTCCTTAAATCAGAGAATTAGTCTGAAGTGGAAAAAAAAATGTAATGTCCCAGATAGCTATGTAAATTGAAACGGGAAAAGTTAAGAGTTTAGATTAAGCCAATGCACAGAAGGAGATTGATATAGTAAAAAATACAAATCTAACCGAGCTGTTTGCTACAGGAAGATCTATTGTTTTCTATTGTCTCAAGAAAGATATCACACAAAAAGCTGTGTATTGAGTTTACTAACTCCTCATCTCTTTATCAAAGAGATCAAGACTATAGATAAAGAACCCTGAGCACAGCCTCTAAAGGCTTCCCTGAGCACAGATACTCTCTGGGATGTACTTTCTACTTAATACTATAAGACTATAGCTAAAAGCAGATGTCTGAGCTAGTCCATAAAGTGGCTTTCACTTTCTTTGACCCTGAAGGTCAAAGATACCTTAGCAATTCTTTGTATAGAATTCATTTAGGTGTTTGTTTTTAAACTAACTTTTATTTGATTATTTTCTATTTTCTGTAATATAGCCAATAAATGTTGATTGCATATAAACTAAACAGAATTACGTATTTGACTCTTATCTCAACAATGATGTAATCATTGCTTTCCTTGGGAGCTGCCGGTTGTGCAGCTCTTGTGAAAATCTAATAAAAGAAAATAGGTCTATCAGGGTATAGATAAGACATTACAATACAAAAGCTACATTAAAAGAGTATTAAGGTTATACCGGAACATAGGAATTGCCACACTGGCTCAGACCCAAGGTCCATCCAGTCCAATATCCTATCTCTGAGAGTGGCCAGAACCAGATGCTTCAAATAAAAGAATAAAAAAGCCCAAAATAAGCAAAAGCAGGATATTCTGCTACCCACGTAATCCTTATCCTGATCTATAATACTTAGAGATTGGCTTAATTCCTGACACACAAGGTTTAATATTCCTTCCAAAATACTTGTTGACTTGAACACTTAAGGCCTTATTTTTTGGAATTTAGCATTATATAGCACTCTATATGTTTTAAGGTTCAAAGGGGCAGGTGACAAAAGCCTGTAGGTAAGCATAAAAAAGGCAATGTTAATAGAGGACAATATCTTGATGGGAACATGGAAAATTACAACAGAGTCACAGGAGAAATAAGAAGGAAATCGCTAGGGATATCTACTCAGTATCTTAGATGTCTGTACACAAATGCAAGAATTATGTGGCATAAACATGAAGAACTAGACGTCTTAGTACACAAGCTTAATTATGATTTAATTGGCATCACAGACACATGTTGGAATGAATATAGGAATAGAGGAGTATACTTGTTCAGAAAGAACAGACAGGATAAAAAGGGAGGAGGTGTTGCATTATACATCAAGAAAATACATACTTGTTTTGAGTTCCAGAAAGAGGTGAGAGGCAGATCTGTCAAAAGTCTTTGGGTAAAGTTAAAAGAGATAAAAATAGGGGTGACATCATGACATGGGGTTTCCTATAGACCACCAAATCAGGAAGAGGAGATGGATGAAGCATTTCTATAACAAATAACAGAAATATCCAAAACAAAGTACTTGGTAGTAATGGAGAACCTTAACTACCCAGATATTGTTGGAACAGTAGTATGGCAAAACACAAAATTGCTAATAAGTTCTTGGAATTTTGGGGGGACAACTTTTTATTTCAGAAAGCGGAGGAAGTAACCAGAGGGACAGCCATTTTAAACTTGATTCTGACCAACAGGGAAGAGCTGGTAGCAAATCTGAAGGTGGAAGACAATTTGGGTGGAAGTGATCATGGAATGATAGATTTCATGATTCTAAGGAAAGGAAGGAGTGAAAGCTGTAGAGTGAAGACAATGGACTTTAACTAAGCAAACTTTCACAAACTCAGAGAACTAGTAGGTAAGATCCCTGGAAAGAAAAACTAAGAGAAAAAAGGAGTTCAGGAGAGTTGGCAGTTTCTCAAGAAGATAGTATTAACAACACAATTGTAAATTATCCTGATGCAAAGGAAAAATAAGAAGAATAGTATGAGGCAAATATGGCTCCATCAGGAGATTCTTAATGACCTGAAAATCAAAGATTTTCCTACAAAAAGTGGAAACATAGGCTATGTCTACACTGAAGTGCTAATTTGAATTAGCATAATTCGACTTTCAGAAACCGATTTATAGAAAGCGCTGCAGACTGTCCACATTACGGAGTTTTTGCTGGTTTTTTGCGTCCCCACTGGCCAGCCTTAATTCGAATTAGAAAGCAGTGCAATGTGGGAAGCTATCCCACAGTGCAACTAACCATGGAGGCTGTTGTGACAAGTGTCATCATCTCAGGATGCAACACTGCTTCCCCCACCCTCTTCTCCCCGCCCCAAACAAACGAGAAAAGGATTTTTGCGCTGTTTTTTTACTCCCCCGATCGCCATTGCTGCAGAAACATGAGAAGGAACATAAAAGGCAAGAAGAAGAGGTTCTTTAAATACATTAGGAGCAGGAGAAAGAAAAGTGTAGGTCCTCTACTTAGCAGGGAAGGAGAGCTAATAACTGATGACACACAATTAATATTAACAATAAGAGGGCAGGAACACAGCCAAAATAGGGAAGGAAAAGATTAGAGACTATTTTAGATAGTGAATTCAAATTGGCAGGGCCTGATTAAGTTCATCCTAGGATATTTAAGAAGCTAACTGAAGCAATCTCAGAACCATTAACAATTATCTTCAAGAATTTATGGAGGATGGATGAGGCCCAGAAGACTGGAGGGAAAACATAATATATATCTTTAAAAAGTGGAACAAAGAAGAACTGGGGAACTATTGACCAGTGAGCCTAACTTCAATTCCTGGAAAGATTCTGGAATAATCAATTTGTAAGCATCTAGAGGACAAAAGTGTTATAAGGAACAGCTAATATGGATTTGTCAAGAACAAATCATGCTAAACCAACCTAATTTCCTTCTTTGGCAGGGTTATTGCCCTAGTGAATAGTAGGGAAGCAATAGACGTATATTTTGACTAACAGGTCTGTAATTGGCTGTGTTGCCTTCAGAATCCAGCTCTGAAGGCAGCACAGAAGTAAGGGTGTGCCCACAGCCACGGAGCTTCTTGCAGCTGGGGGAGGTTCCCAGAAGTGGATCTGATCCAGCCCTGGGTGTGGTCCAGGGAGGGGAAGAGGAAATACTGTCCCTCCCCAGACCAGCCAGGATTAGCAGATGGAGCTCGGCACACAATAAGAACCCCCGTCTCTGGTGCCCCAGTTCTGCCCTTACAAGAGTCAGATATCATGGGGGAGATCAGATTTCATAGTCCGTGACATGTTTTCCATGGCTGTAAATTTGGTAGGGCCCTAATTATACAGGAAGAGCTGGATGACCTTGAAAACTGCAGTGAAAGAAACAGGATGAAATTCAATAGTACAAAGTGCAAAGTCATGCACTTAGGGTTTAATAATAAGAATCTCTGTTACAAGCTGAGGGCTCATCAATTGCAAATGAGAGAAGAGGAGAGAGACCTGAGTACATGGGTCGATCACTGGATGGCAGTGAATCACCAATGTGATCTGGCTGTGAAAAAGGTGAATACGATGCTAGAATGTATTAGGCAAGGCATTTCTAGAAAAGATAGAGAAGTATTAATGCCATTGTACAAGATACAGGCAAGACCTCATCTGGAATACTGTGTACAGTTCTGATCACCCATTTGCATGAAAGATGAATTTAGACTGGAACAGGTACAGAAAAGAGCTACTAATAAGATTAGGGGAATGGAGGGCCTATCTTATGAGAGGAGACTGGAAGATCTTGGCTTTTTTAGTTTAGCAAAAAGAAGACGAAAAGGGGATATGATAACACCCTATGACTAGAGGTCAGTGTTGGCACAAGAACAAATGGATATAAAGTGACCATGAACAAAGACCTGCTGGAAATTAGAAAAAGGTTTCTAACCATCTGAGGGTTAAGGTTCTGGAACAGCTTCCCAATAGGCGTTGGGAAACAACTTAAGTAGTTGAAGAGAGAGCTGGACAAATATTATGAGTACAATTGTATGAGGGATTACTTGTGATAATAGGGGGCAGGACTCATCAGCCCTCAGGCTCACTTCCAGTTTGTCTTATATTTCTAAAGTTTATGCTTCAGGGTTTCAGCTGGTTAACTGCAGAGGTCAGGAAGATACTTTTCCTCCAATGTATTCTGGGAGGGTTTTTTTAATCTCCTTCTTCTGAAGCATCTGCGATGGCCACAGTTCTCAGGTGCTTCGCTGTCTGGTTCTTGCCCATATGCTCAGGGTCTAACTGATTGATGTATGTGGGGTCAAGAATAAAGTTTCCCAGAAATCACATTTTCAGAAACCATGGTTGTTTTTTTGTTTTTTGCCTTCCTCTGCAGTGTGTGGGTATGGATTACCTGCCAGGATTATTTGGGTATATCTCACGTAATCATTTCTCTGTCATTGTGGTGGCCTATGGCACATAATAGTCTAGTCTTCTGTGGGCTGTAATATTTCAGTCTAATTTGGATTGTTTGGTTTAGGGTGGTCCCTTCTGGCCTTAAACTCTGAGACTCTATAACTCATCCTATGCACTGAATGACACAGGTCCCATGGAAAAAATAGCGTGATAGTTAAAGACTTTATCATAATGCCTACACACAAGGGGGCTGAGTTAAGGTTGCATGGGCAATCTTAATTTCTGGCATTTCCTAACTTTCATCAGTAGGAATGGACCATTTAGATCCCCACACAGCACAGACTTCTGTCACTTGAGCTGATGCTTTAACAGTAGTAGGTTATTACACTTGATGTAAACAAGTACTAGAAGGGGATGAGATACACACTTTGCCAGGGAGGGTCACAGAAATTTGCTGACAGTAGAGGAATTGTGATGCTTGGGACTCTTGGGTTCTCACAGACTCACAGACTTTAAGGTCAGAAGGGACCAATATAATCATGCAGGCCACAGAATCTCACCCATCCACTCCTGTAATAGACCCCTGAGTTATTGAAGCCCTCAAATCATTGTTTAAAGACTTCAAAATACAGAGAATCCACCAGCAAGTGACCCGTGCTCCATGCTACAGAAGAAGATGGATTCTGGACCGGAATGTGCTGTGATGGACACAGATGCTTTTGCCTCTGTTCCCCCTCACAGCCTGATAGGCTGCTCTTCTCTCCAGACTGTCTGTGGAACATAGGTGTATTAATTTAATGAGTATTATGTGTACCTCTATTTAATTATTATTATTATTACTATTCTATTGGCTACAGGGTCAAAGCATTAATACCTACTGGAGTTAAGTGCATGTCAACAAGAAGACAGACAATTGCTTTAGCTAATTCAGTCACTGTTTCTTAGAGTAACCATACAGATGTCCATCCTAACTCTGATCAAGCTGGGACCAACAACCCCTGACCTGGAACAGGAGAAAACCTCTCCCAAGACTGGAAACCTAAAACAAAGAACTCTGGAATATATAAAAACCTGAGTCCTGAGCTCCAGGGAGAGAAAGTTTATCAGGGAGTTGCCTGAGGAGAGCAAATTGAGATGCAGGGACAGATATCGCTATGAGGGAAATGCTCAGCTTTAGGTAAGATATACGCATATAGGCTTTATTATAGTAACCCTTTTCTCTGAATGCTATGTTCCTATGGATAAATCAATAATATTTTTGCTTTTAAGTACCTTTTTGAGTCACCATTTATTTCCACCCAATGGTCACAGTTCCCAAAGGGAAGACTGTTTCAGATTTCACACCAGTCTCAGTCTCCCATGCTAGGCTCCTTTTCCCAATTTATTTCCTTCTCCAGTCTTTTTTGGCCCCACGTTTCTCGGTCCCATCTTTTTCCTTGCCAGAGGTCTGTCTCTAGTCCTTTCAGCATTTATATCAGGGCATTTCCTCCTCCACGCTGTTTGGGTTACAGCAGGGGGAATACTGAGATCACAGGAGAGACAGGCTTCCTGCTTTCAGTTCTGGGTGCCAGGTGCTACAAAACTGTCCCTGGCAACTTGGAGCAGAATTTTCAGGGAAAGTCCTGCTCAGACCCTTGCAGGGTGAAGCATTCTCAGTATAGATGAATCTTCAGAAAATTTAGCTGTGAACTCTAGGAAGTCTCTATTGAGCATGTGCAATATGTGACTTTTCAAAGGCTCAAAATTAGGCTAAATTTGCATATTTTTTCAAAGGGCCAGCAAAAGGCACACTCCTGACACCTAGGTAGCCCCTAGGTGTCAAATTTGAAGTCCCTGCTCCAAAGGCATACCTTAATGATATAAGTGGCTGAAAACAGGGTCTGATAAGAAGAAGTGTCAGGCAACCTTAAGTTTAGGAGTTTACCAGCTTGTCTTCGAATTAAACCCACGGGGTTTATAAAAAGAGATTATTTTAGAGTTCTCCTTTCTTAATCAGGGAAGGATATTCTCATCCTCTCTTCTGAAATATTATGTGAACAGCCCTGGCATTTCTTAAAATCTGTATAAGAAGCACACAGGCAACCTTGTTTCCACTAATCTTTGATTATGTAGCAAAAAAAAAAAAAAAGTCTAAACCTACTTATTGTTATTTAGTAACATTTGGAAATTTCTAGTTCCAGGGATCTCATGTGACGACATTCCAATTGAAATATTCTTTTTACTGAGGACAAGCATTTCTTTAAGAAAAGCCAGTGTTTGCTCTTAATCTCAGTGGCTCTGTTTGCCTTCCATCCTCCTACTAAGCTAGATGCGCTGAAAAAAACAGGACAGTCATAGGAATCTTTTTTTCAGCTCCCTTTGTATGGCGCTTACTATGCTATTTAATAGCCTGTGTGCTTCCACAGCAGATTGCAGGGGGTCAGGAGGTTCAGGATGATTTGCGAGCTCTTGCTTGTATGACAAGTTAGTGTTAGCTGCAAATACACTCAAATACTGTATTACCCACTGATGGCCTTCTGAAGTCATTCTGCCCCCACACCCTGAAGAAGATTGATCATGATCCTTGTGTGAGATGCCACTGTTGTAGCCTGTCTTCAGTTCCAGCTCACATATCTCACCTCTGGGCAACAGCACTGTGTAATTGATGTTCAGTGTGCCTCAAGGGGTTAAAAGATTAATGCACCACAAAGTTATCTTGTGAGCTGCAGTTTTTAGGAGCTAGACTGGAATATGTTGTATTACATTTCACTAAAAGGTTAAAAAATAAATCATACGAGATTATTTAATACAGGTCAGCAATTCTGGAGAGAAAGAATGGAGCCATAACTTTAAAAAAGTTTTTGTTAATTAGATATCTGATTGCACCATAAATGGTGAGTTTACCAGGGATATATTTGCCTGGGGTATTTTTATTATTAAAGATACCAAAATTGTACACAGCAATACTAATTGCTGATTCTAATACTAATACTGATTCAGCAAGATGATAAAGTCCAGGAGGCTGATTTAGAATATAAGTATCTTTTTTTTTACTTCACTGAGAATTATATGTGTCCTGTGAGGTGAAGATTGGACTCAAGTAGGTGACTCTCTGTTTCCTGTCTTTCCCTATAGATGCTCTATTCCATGAACATTCTATCAAGGACACCATCAAATAAAGTATTATTGCAGACATTGAATGGAAAGCCACGTAACATTAAACATTGACTACAAATAGATTTTTTCCCCACAAGAACAAACTTAGATTTCATATCTGATTTAGATTTGACAATTACAGCATAAGACAAAAGAAAAATATTTAATGTATATTCTGTTTAAATTAAGTATTCCATTTTTAAAATTACATGTTAAGAAGTCCTTTCACTGAAGTTGTAAAATGACATATGCCACCACTGCTGAGCCTTCTTAAGTGGAAAGCCAGCACCAGTATCCCCAATGGGAACAACTAGTGCATCTTTCTTTTTTTTTCCCTACTAGCAGATTGTTTTATTTTGTTCCAGCTCTGTTTTGTTTTTCTTAAATGTTCAGAGAAAATGAGAAACTCCATTTTAGTTGAAACTGATAAACTGAGAATAAAATTGGACAGACAAATTGCTGTAAAATAACTGTACTCTAAAATAATGTGGGATGGGCAAACCAGTTTTCCCTCCATTCAGACTGACATAAAAGTCCTGTGTTTGAAAGTTCAACTTAGACTCAAATGGTATTGGGTTTTTCATTTCATTTAATGGAGACTGTACAAAAGAGCAGAATACTTTGAGAGAAACAACTCCACTAAAGCAAATAGAATGAAAATGTAAACAGAGGTCAGGAGCTGTGAAAAACAAATACACCAAGACTATAATGTACAAAAAAGAGACAGAGCAGAGAGAGAAAAAAATCTAATGAAAAAAATAAATATACTGTGGTATGCATAGTGGTCTCTCTCTCTCTGTAGGGGGTCTTATCCCTAATACATAGAACAGACTTCCATGTATCTAGAATTTATTTTAAATTATTGCTTATTCCTTTAAGGAAATACCCTGGGAAATGGAGGGCAGAATGCAGTGGGGGGTTCCAACACCCCCTTACAGGGATCAACACTTGTTCCCCTTCATGCTGTGTCAACTCGCACCCACATCCCACCACAGGGCAAGCCTACAGATCGTAAAAGTGGTTTATAATATTCATAGTAACTTTACTGGAAACGATGATAATTACACAGTAAGTTAATTATACAATTATGAGGAGGTAACATGCCATTAGTAATGTGACACATATCATCACCATTGTAGTGTCAAGGGAGGCCACAGTGTGGAAATCTATTGGTGTCAGCATTAAAAAGGTACCAGGATATACAATGATCAGAGAATAAATTATGGAAATGTAAATAACTTGTGAAGAGGAAGACCACAGCACTAGTATAAGCAGGAATCTCTGGATGATCACACTCAGTCATTGTCTAATATTGTCATACATTTTAAAATGCACACTTTAAAGGACTTTTTTTGCAGGTGTTTTGCTTCACACACTGCAAATTATACAGGAAATTTAAAACTGAAGGATATCTTTCTTTCTTTCTAAATCCATGAAGGTTTGGACCCATACATTTGAACATTCATGTGACATCACACTGGAGATTAAAATAAAGCCTTTTGTAAATTTTTTAATGAAACTTAACTTTATCTCAGAGTTAGTTTGAATGAAAGATTCAGGGATCTCTGAGCAGAGCCCTTTGTGTCTTTGTAAGAAAATATATTGTACAATAAAATTGTAGGAGGACTAGACCTAAAGCTTATGTTATGAAATTGAACGCTATGCAAGAATTATCTGGCTTTGTGTTTTGCTGCAAACTCAAAGTACAGCCACGGTTTACTGAAATGTTTGCAGCAATTCATGAATCTTTTGAACAAACTGTAGTTCCAGTTTGGGGATAATAAACTTTTCCTTCCTTCTAACTTTTGTCGGTTTTGTCTATTGAGACTATAAACTCTGCAGGGCAAGGATTTTTCTTACTACATGTTTGGACAGTGCCTACCACAATGAGGCCCTGATCTCAGCTGGTTCCTTTAGGTACTATTGTAGTACAAATAAATTATAGATAGATAGATAGATCAGCTGGGCCTATGTCGGGCTTTACCTTGAAACTGAGGGGAAATTGCTTTGACATGAAATCAGGTGAATTCCTGTGGTTTTGACTGAATTTATCTTTGCATTTTAGGGTTGTTTTGAGCCAGTAGTGTAACTGCAATATTTGGGGGGAGTCACTTGCAGGAATGGACAGATCCTGTATAGTGTCCCTTCCATTCACCTGCTGCTGGGGATAGTCAAAAGGTTGTTCTCTTCTATAGGAAATGTCACTCAGGTAGCTAAAAAGACTTTGGCAGCCATAAGGGCTGAAGAGTCGCACTGGAGATGGGTGTCAGGGTAGGTGCATGATGGGGCTGTTAAGGGGTTTCAGCATGGGGCTCAGGGGATACTGGAGGGAGTGCAGAGGAGATGCAGCATAGGGCTGAGGGAAATCAGGACTAGTGCAGCAGGGTCTGGGACGGTCAGAGGGGAAGCAGAAGAGGTAAGGGGGAACCAGAGGGGGTGCAGCAGTCAGAGTACAGAGGGAACAGTCACCAGTAGAAACCAAATTATTTTGGAAGTGTGAGAGGCATATTCATATATTTCTCCTACAGGACTGAAGAGGTGCACTGTGCTGCTGCCTACAGCGTTGTTTTTTTATGTCAAAAACAAAATGATGAAAAATTACCAGAGCAAAAATAAAAGTCAACTCCCGCCCATCCATGTTTAATAGCAAAATAAACATCACACCAACACTTTTTATTTGTTGTTCCATTTCCAGGCCCCACCCTCCATGCAAAACTATTTTGTTAATATTTCTTTATTATTTAGCTCAATGAGGCAACTATTACAAGTAAAAGAGCTGATAGTACAGTACAACATACCTAGGGCAACACGCTTTAAAAAAAATGCCATGACTTTCAAGTTTAGGCTTGTGGTGAATAATGTTTCAAAAGAATCCTCAAATTCCACTTTCTGAATACTAAGGACACTGAGCAAACGCTTTGAAATAATCCAAGCCTACACAAATATGTAGGACTTGGAAGCCACAAATAACCTATTAATAAAATATAATAAAATATAATTCCCGAGTGGAGCACTACCTTATCTATCATCGATCTTCTGAAATGTGATGCACCTATCACCATCAGAGCTCCCACATGGGGGGTGGGAAAGGGTACACTTTACAGCGCCCGGAGGCCCTACGGGGCCCACCTCAGGCTGCAACCCCCATTACCTTGAGGAAAAAATTGAGGCTAAATTGTGGATAATGCCCTGAGGATATTTATAGAAACTTATTTCCCTGTATCTATCTGTGTATCTATTGGTTTCTCTCTGGTTTTGTTATTGGTGGAAGGCCTGTATTGCAGTGTGGACACAAGTCAAGTTGCAGAGCTGAGTCAGAAATTCTGCATACTAGTGCAGTATGGATATGTTAGCACAGCTGAGAGACTGGAATCCAGCAACTGTAAACCCAGGTTTACAATGTAATGTGAATGCTCAAGCATGGTCTTGGAAACTGTCTGTGCTTAGGGTAGCCACCTGAAAATGCCAAGGTCAGGGCAAGCTGCAAAAGGAGAACAGATTCTCCCAACACTGGTGGCTAATGCTGCAGTAAATTCACCAACCAGTCACAAACAGTGCTTCTGATCCCCCACACTGGTTAGCAAGAAGCTAAAAAACAGAAGTTTGAATTTTTATTTATTTTTTGCATTTCAGTCTCTGGCTCCCAATCAGCAACTAGGTCCAGTAAAGAGTTAATTTATTTAAAACTCTATTCCATTTATCAAAATGTTCTCCTGATCACCAAAGGGTCAGCCACAGAACCAGATCAATATGAGTTTGTATCTTACCCAAAATACCACACTGCCAGCCAATCCTTTAGTAACTAAAACTAAAGGTTTATTATAATAAGGAAAGAAACAGATAAGGGAGATGTTAAATGGTCAAAGCAATCATGTACATACAAATGACTTCAAAGTCCATATATATCAGGTTGTAAGTAGAATTTTGGAGTTTGCAGGCTTTTTATAGTCCCTCTTGTGCACATCCAGTACCTGGATGGGTCTCAGTCCTTTGTTTCACAGCTTCAGTTGTAGATGAGTTGATACAGAGGTAGGAAGCAGGAATGAAGACTGAAGACAATATTGATGTGGTGCAGTTGTCTGGATTGCCATGTGGCTTGTTTCAAACACAAGCCTTCAGCACATGGCATGGAAAAGCCTCAGAGTCAGAGAGAGTCCCCTGTCCATATGGCATGTTCTCATATGTCCTGGTGACTCATAAGGTTTAGCCCTGGCTTCTCTCTCTGGGCTCATTGGACTTGTGAGTTTCCTTGACCTGCCATTAAGCAGGTTTATTGTTGCTGCCATCCTGTCTGGGGTGTTGCACAGAAACACAGCACAAGTTGAAATACCGATATGCCATACATATTTATAACCTACATTACAAATATGACATATATATAAACAATATTATCATATTCAGCAAATTATAACCTTTCTAATGGTACCTGACATGGCATATCTCTTACAAATGATTGTAATTCTGTAATATTGATATTAAATCATATTCTAAAAGGTCCCCCTAATCTAGACAGCATCACAGAAACACTGAGTCTGCAAGCCTAGGTCCTACAGACCTGGGTTTAGTGTGCAGTGTAGACATACCCTCTGGTCTAATGAATATTTCATTATTCATACAAAGTGAAACAACTCCAGCAGGAGAGCATGGGAGGGACTGATTCTACAGCCCAGTGATTATATCATTTACCATGGTTATGGGAGACATGGGCTCAAAATCTGAATCAGGCAGAGCCGGGACTTGTGCCTCAGTCTTCCACAGCCTAATATTGGGGCCTAACAATTGGGATAACAATAGGACAGTTTACTGTTTTTTTCAAGAAAAGTTTAAAAGGTCTTGGTTTCAATCTGCATCAGAATGGGAAGGGTGGGGGGAAGGGAGAACTAGTCAAAACCTTGAAATGGTTTCTGAAATAGAATTCTTGTTTTCTGGCAAGTCCTATTAGTAAATACCCAGTTCTGCCTCAGAGGCCATAGCTGTGGGTTGGGAGCGGGACACAAATGGTTCTCCAAATCATGCAGGGGATCACACTTACTGCACAATCTTCGAGGATAGTGCAGTATGCATGTAGCCACATTTGCTGGACACTGTGGATGGGAATGCAAAATAGGGCTGCCCTTTTATGGGGAGGATCAGTGGGACTCAGAAGGAATCATCACAGGCCAGAGAGACAGGGATATGGACTAGGTAGTCAGTGGACGTATAGATTCAGCATATTTCTCAGGCAGTATTCTTCTTTCAGGGCTCCTATGGAGCTGCTGATATAAACTTAAATTTACTCCCAAACTGTAGAACTTCCTATGTGCATGGTGTTCATGGTAACACTGCAGCTTTCCCTCAGAATGAATACTCTCTCCAGTGCTGGAGCTCTTCTTAATGCAGAAAGGTGCCTATTCCAGCCCCAGGGAGAGTTAATCTGGCCCAGAATCCCACTTTCCAACAGGTTGCTTATACTACTGTACTCTACAGTATTCATAGAATCATAGAATCATAGAATATTAGAGTTGGAAGGGACCTCAGGAGGTCATCTAGTCCAACCCCCTGCTCAAAGCAGGACTAACCTCAGCTATATCATCCCAGCCAGGGCTTTGTCAAGCCTCAGCTTAAAAACCTGTAAAGATGGAGATTCCACCACCTCTCTAGGTAACCCATTCCAGTGCTTCACCACCCTCCTAGTGAAAAACTTTTTCCTAATGTCCAACCTAAACCTCCCCAACTGCAACTTGAGACCGTTGCTCCTTGTTCTGTCATCTGCCACCACCGAGAACAGCCTAGCTCCATCCTCACTGGAACCCCCTTTCAGGTAGTTAAAGGCTGCTATCAAATCCCCACTCATTCTTCTCTTCTGCAGGCTAAACAAGCTTAGTTCCCTCAGCCTCTCCTCATAAGTCCTGTGCTCCAGCCCCCTAATCATTTTGGTTGCCCTCTGCTGGACTCTCTCCAACTTGTCCACATCCTTTTTGTAGTGGGGGGCCCAAAACTGGACACAATATTCTAAATGTGGCCTCACCAATGCCGAATAGAAGGGAATAATCACTTCCCGTGACCTGCTGGCAATGCCTCTCCTAATGCAGCCCAATATGCTATTAGTCTTCTTGACAACCAGGGCACACTGCTGACTCATATCCAGCTTCTTATCCACTGTTACCCCCAGGTCCTTTTCTGCAGAACTGCTGCCTAGATCGTCGGTCCCCAGTCTATAGCTGTGCATGGGATTCTTCCTTCCTAAGTGGAGGACTCTGCACTTTTCTTTGTTGAACCTCATTAGATTACTTTTGGCCCAATCCTCCAGTTTGTTTAGGTCCTTCTGTATCCTATCCCTACTTTCCAGGGTATCTACCACTCCCCCCAGCTTAGTGTCATCCACAAACTTGCTGAGGGTGCAATCTACCCCATCCTCCAGATCATTAATGAAGATGTTGAACAAAACCGGCCCCAAGACCAACCTCTGGGGCACTCCACTTGTGACCGGTTGCCAGCTAGACATGGAGCCATTGATCACTACTCGTTGAGCCCTATGCTTTAGACAGTTCTCTATCCATTTTATAGTCCATTCATCCAACCCATACTTCTTTAACTTGCTGATAAGAATACTGTGAAAGACAGTATCAAAAGCTTTGCTAAAGTCAAGGTATATCACATCCACTACCTTCCCTACATCCACAGAGCCAGTCACCTCATCATAGAAAGCACAAATATTCTACACAAATAAATTGAAAGTTTGGGTGTTTTCACATTCATTGCAAAATAATGATTACATATTTTCATGAAAGAAAATGTTTGTTAAAAAGACTGATTTATTAACTTGAGAAGGGATAACAGCCTCTCAACAATGGGCAAAATTTGGAGCCATACCAAAGCCCATTTTTGACAAAGTGTATCTTTGCAATGAATTTTTCCCCCTATTTTTCCAATCTTTCATATTTACTGATCTGAAACCCAATTTCAGAAAATTTTATACAAAAATGAAAATTTGCGAATGCAAAATGACTCAACAAAAATACAGTGCAACAAAATAACACAACAAAAAGGCAACAAGAATGGCCCTCAGTGAAAACTGAAATTTGAGGCAGTTGTTATGTATTCACTGGTGTTATCTTTCTGTACCAGGAAATTTCAGGCCTGAAGGGTCTTAACTGTAGAAATGACTGAGTCTGTTTGTTACCCAATTCAGTAAATAAATTGTTTTCAAAACAGTCCGGCCAACCTGCTAGGATAGGCACAGTTACTGCAAACCTATCCGGTATTTAATGGGAAAACAGGTACAGGGAATGTTTCCTGGTGCTTGCGGGGATCCTAACTGAACTAGTGTCCTGTCTCAGAAACAATTAAACTGAGTCAACTGTTACCATTTGAAAGCAATATTGTTCATCCTTCTGTTTTAGGAAAGGCTTGATTATATTTAATCCGTCTAATCTCTTGATTGTACAGAATTATTTCAAAGCACATCTTCTTCCCTTTTGAACTCAACCAACATGACACTATCTTGTTTTTCCTGTAATCAAGAGCTAAAGGGAACTATACAGACTTTTCCCATCTCTCCAGCTCATTCTTCTCCACCTCCCTCAGAGGCTATCAACATGTGTAATCATTAGAAAGAGTGACGCAGACAACAGGATTAAGATCCAGAAGTGCACATCACTGAATGAAATTGTCTCTGGATGGGCCAAGAAGTCTGAGTCTAAAGAAGCAAAAGGCCTATAAGAAAAACTGTAGTCAAATGAGAAAATATTAAATCCATTCTTGAGTATTACTCACTGTTAACTGTATTCATGTCGCAGCTACACTGAATATAGAGTATGAATTAATTTCCATATGGTTGTGAGTTCATTTTAAAATAGTCCAGTGTTAGAACTTAATAGCGATATGTGCTATAGTTCTCAGCTCCTGTTAAATTGGTAATTGAGAGTGCTCAATACCTCACAGTATTCACTGGTATGTTACAATTCTTATTTCTGCTATGTACGCATGTACAAAATATTTTAGGAATATTTGTCCTTATACAGCAAGAGATCTCTCTAAATATTGAGGTCAAAGGGGTCTATGAAATGTTCAAGAGCTGTATCACCTGTGAGAAATAACATATAGGATGTAACTTCAGAAGAAGGAGAGGTCAACTCTGTTCCTTTATACATCCCAGAAAGTGCACACATGTAGGAATGCCAGTCTTTCATAGCAATATTGTTTAAGAATGAAAAAGTAAGTCCCTCTAGTCTTAGTCGATTGTGGTTTTTTGCCCTGTCCCCATAGGGTTACTATATAGAGGCTCCCAAATAGAGCAACTGCGGGAGGGAGGGGGAGCTGGAGCTGTGGTTGTGCAGCTGGAGAATGCTAGCGGGGGTATTTGAGAGATGCTGGAGGGATGTTTGTACTGGGAGGTGGCATTTGGGGGGTTTTCGAAGGGATACTTGGCGGTGCTGTAAGGGTCTGTGTGTACTCGGATGGGGTATTTGGAGGGGGCTGGAGGGGGCTGTGCAGGGCCCCCATGGCGCAGATACCAGCAGCCCTCCCGCCACGGAGCCCAACCATGAGGCGAGACACCTGCACTCCTTCCCTATCAGAGCCCAACTGAGGGGCCAGACACCCTCTCCCTCCAGACCCGAGGGATTCAGAGGGAAAAGCCTGATGATGCTGGTCAGACTGGACTTGTATGGAGTCTCCTGCATTCTGCCTCCTTCCTTCAGGACGTGCTGGGAACTGCAGCTGCCCTTCAGCTCCTTCTCCCTTTCCCCCCTGGCAGTGTCCTCTATTTGTGAGCTGGGGAATTGGGCTCTGCTAAATCCAGCAGCCCCTAGTGGCAGCCAGCAGCTCTGCAACACCAATTCTGTGGGGAAAAATGAAATTCTGTACTGAACATTAATTCTGCACAAAGTCTGCATTGTGAAGTGGCACAGAATTCTCCCAGGAGTAGCACATTCATGAGCTATATATTAACTGTGGCAGTTTTATGCTGATGTAACTTGCATCAATCAAAGTTTGTCGTGTAGACATGTGGAACATAACCTGCAAACTGTTCTTTGCTGAAGATAGCCCAAGTAAAGAACAAATAATTTTAGTGGCCTTCTAAAATATATCCTTAGAAAAAATTTGTGTATTTTTATAAGAGAAACTGTGATAATGGGGTTGTTACAAATTTACTGGTCAGACACTGAAAAGTAATGTACATTTTTTATTTTGACAATGGTTGATGAATGATTTGTTTTGCAAATGTTTCATACTAATCCAACAGGTTTACTAATTCAAGGCAAGAGCTCTTTATTTGTAGATATAAAATATGTTTTATTGTCATATCTGTGTCATGGATACTTTTGCCAACATAGTATTCTTTCACTTATTTAAATAAATCTATTACACAAATGTCAAGAGGAAAGCATGCCTAAGACTTTGGAAAACTACAGTTACTGTACCAACATGCTGAGGAATGAGACAATGTTATAAGCTCAGCTGTGCATTCCTCAGACGTGTTAATGACTTTAAGCCTGTCAAGAATGTCTCCAGTTTGTATTGCAGAGACAAGTCACCAGTTTAATAAAAAGGTGTAACATTTCCTACAGGTGAGCTCAAGTGATCAAAGGATATAATAGAGCTTTTGTTGCTGCATTCAAAGAACACGTTATAGAGTTTAACCTTTGCTGTTGATGGTAATGTCAATTTTGAATTCTAACAGCCCTTTCTAGTGAGGATTATGTTGTTTGAAGTTTTGTTGGTCTTTATTTAGAACTTGCCTCCAGAAACCAAAGGAAGTGTGGAAAAATGTGCTATAAAGCATCACAATGGTTCTTCACATAAGAATGTCTTAGGAGATCAGCATAAAAGTTATGAAGGACAAAATCAGGATTAAATAATAGTTTCCTTTAAGATGAATATAGGTATTCTGGATTTAAGGTTGTGTTTTACGGGTGACAGCCAAGCATTTAGGATCTTGATACTGAGATATTCTTTCAGCATATTGAAAGCTCCTGACAATTTATACAAGTTGAGGATCTGGCCAGAGCTTTGCCATTTCTGTTAATATTTTCTCTGCCTCAAGAAAAACAAAATTTGCACACACTGTTCATTTTGACTGAAACTAGGAAGAGTAGCAAAGCTTATGCTTTAGAAAAATAAAGCAAAGCTACTGAAGAGTAATGAAGAAATGACTTCTAAGCAAATTCAGACGTAATATTGGTTGAGATCAGGCAAAGTATGCAGGAACAGTGAACAGAAGTGACAGATGGAAAGCTTCAGTAGGTGCTTTTCCTTTGAGATTCTGTGAGAGTTTTAGCCTGCCAGCCAAGGATTAAACGTGATTACTTTTTGGAGTTATTACAAATTAACTGATCCACTCAGGCTGCATTTGCTAATATGTCTCTATGTACTGGAATAAAATGGTTCAGTCTGTCTCTCAGGAACAGCTAAATTGGCAAGGAGGGAAAGCAAGTCATTGCATTCCACAATCTCTAATACTGTGCTGTAGGAAAGGTGGAAGTTGTGGGAAAGCTCAAGAGTGATTTTTACCTTTTGAAGCAATGAAATGAGCAAGCCTAATTTACCATATATATATTGAAATGGAGCAGGTCACCCATGAAGATTTGATGCTGGGTGGGTTGGGAGCAGGTTTCTGGGCCTTACCCTCTGAGGAAACTCCCTAGTAGACGCAGTAGAGTGGTGCAAAAGCATTACACCTCATTTGCAAGAAGAACTTCCACATTGGAAACTGTGCGATGAGGGCAAGAAAGCAGCCTTAACCAAACCATTCCACATTTCCAGGAAAAAGCATAGGAAAGCATGTTTGAAAGTTCAGAGTGATTCACCCTCTCTCTAGTCCCTCTCCTCAGTGGACATCTTGCTTATTCCACAAGCACCAGTATAGAATTAGCATTGGAAGTAGGGCACTCAAGGATGACTGGAGTAGCAGGAGAGAGAGGGGCATGGAGGAGTTCTCTATCTTTTTGCTCTGTTCTTTTACTAACATTTCTTTCCTCTTTCTCTCTTCCTTCCTATGCTCCATTTGGCTTGAAGAGAAAATACATCATCTGACAATTGCTTGACAGGTGTTGGGCTGGGATTGCTCTGCTTCTTGTTGTTATCTTTAACTATGAGCCTGATGGATCTGGAGGATCTTATTTATGTGTTTATACAGTGCCTAGCACAAGGAGGCCTTGGTCCTTGGTTAGGGCTTCTGGGTGTTAGTGTAATATAAGTAATAAATGATAATAAATACATCATCTATGGGCTTGTCTACACACATAGCAATGTACACTAGAGGGGTGTGAATTCCAGTGCATTCCAAAGTGTTGTGAACTCACTGGCCCATGTAGGTATGGCAGGTGCACACTAAAAACTCCCTAATGTGCTTTAATGTTAATGCACACTAGGGAACTTTTAGAGCACACTACCAGGGTCTACACAGGTGAGATAGTGTACAACATGTTGGCGTGCTTCATAGATCATACCCCTCTAGTGCTCATAGCCATGTGGAGAAGCCCAATATGATATGAATAAATGGTACTAAGCAGACTTTCCAGTCCAGTGTAGCATGCACACTTTGTAATCTATTGCTGCAAGATTCTGTGTCATTTATAAAATTATATTTCTTTATGTTTCAAATAAGTAAAATTTAATTTAAAAAAATCATTTATAGACTAATGTCAAAAAATGTTAGGCAATCAGATTACAGTGGTTCACGTTTATAATTAGTGTTGTTACAGAAATGTTCAGAAAAACATTTCTTTTGTATTGGATTTCTTTGCTTTAGTTTGCCAAGATAAATCTCAGAGAATGCAACCATCAGAACTTCAACTAATTTTTTAACCATAATAAGATACAAATGTAAGCCTGGCAGTCACCAGAGTAGAACCAGAAAGAAAAGTGCAGAATAAATGTTCTGCAATGGAATCTCATTCCTGGTTAGGGCAAGATTCAGTTTCAGAAAGGCTAAGTGCAGGTAAAAGGGAAATAGAGTATTAAGCAACAATATAGCCTTGTAGCTTTTTTTCTTTTCCCCAAAACTTGACAAGGTGGGAACTCAGTCCTGCCATCTTGTACATGTGTTTGCAAGGTATTGCCATACAATACAGTTAATAAAGTTGGCTGTATACATATTAATGTGATAAACAAATGAGAATCACATGGCATAATTAACCAACATAACAGTAGAAGCATTTCAGGAATTATCTTTACGTAAGGATGGATGAGCTCTTGGTCAATTTCTGCAGTGTATAGCAAGGCCTTTTATCAACATCAGGCATATAGATCTTCTCTAAACTATGGATTTAAATGAGAACTAATCAGTCTCCTCTTCTATCTTAAATGATTACCAATTCATTACTGATTCTCAAAAGTGTTTTTTAAATATTCAGTAGAGTTTGTTTATCTAGACACCAACAGAGTGCAAATACTGGGCTAGTTTCACCCCTGCCAAGTCAGGGAGGTACAAACTGCTGAGACAACACAGCATGAAGCTCTGCTGTGGGCTTTGAGAATCCTGCTGATTGAAACATTCAGCGGGCATGTGTAGAATCATGGTCCAAGATAAAAGGCAATATACCCAAATAAAGGAACTCTTCCCCTGGAAGCTATTTTCTTTTTAAGTCCTAATTTCTTATATGGTTGGGAAGTGTTTTTCTTCTGCTTCCCAAAGTTTCTTGTGGGGAAGAGTTCTCTCCTCTTGCTGAGATCAGTCTGCCAGTGAAGGGGCATTGAGACTTTCAACTGGCAGAAGAAGTATTTTGGGAGGGGCATATTTTCAGGTCATACAGGTATACCAGAAGGGGAATTGTAGGCTATGGGGTTGTTTGGGTGTTTTTAGAGCTGAGGGTGTGTACTTGCCTTCAGGGGCAGGCGTTATAGCTAGGGCAAAGTTGTGGGGGTCTTTTGTGCCATGCTCAGACTAGAAACAAGGTCTTGTAGAGTTGGGAAGAAGACTCTGGACTATCTTTGCTTGGCAAGAGGACATTGACACCATTTGGTTATGAACCCAATGTGAGACTTGAAGATGAACTAGCTTCAGTCCCTCAGTTTTCTTCAGTAGTGGTGGGACATCAAGGCGACACATGGGAGGGATCTATAGAGACTTTCTAGTTCACCAGCTTCTTTTCCCTATGTCTTTCACCAATTCTTTCCAAGTAACAACATGAGATACTGTTGTTGCAGTGTATATTGCCCTCTTTACAAAGTACACACACTAGTGTGCCATTGGAAGAAAAGTAGTATATGTCTGTTATGTGATCATGTAAACAATTTAATCTATAGGATATCGGAAGAAATCTCCCAAGTTTATTAATGAAAAATATTTTTACTAGAGATTGAAACAGTAAGTGTAATAGCCATTTTATAGTTAAACATATTAATTACCATAAATATTAAAACCAATCATTTATGAATTTATTATATATGCTTTTTATGAATCTATTATATATACATAATCTTTTAAAGAAATCTTTATGAGGTTTGATGTTATTTCACTATTAGGTTTAATTAAATTTTAGCAATTTTTTTGACTTGGTTGCTACATCTTTTCAGTATTGAAATTGACTTTCCTCAGTGTGGAATGTGGAGATGCAGTGTGAGTCTTGGACCTAGTCTCTCAGAGCAGTGTGCTAGTACCAAATTCAAGGGAAGTTATGTGCATATAGAACAAACTGTTGAATTTAGCCCTATATATACAGTGACCAGCACATACTAATGGAGTTCCTTTTTTTGCCATTTTATCACTCTTTGATAACAGTTATAATCAGATAACTTACACAGTTTCATTATTGTAAGATCAAAAAAGAAGGCATCTTTGTGAACATGTCTGAAATCGTAATACGTGGTGGTGGGTGAAACCCATTCATTACACTGGGCCAGTTAAAAATTTAGGAGGTCCTCAGTGGAAAAATCCTATAGAAATGAATAGAAAATACTAAGCATTCTACTTTTTTTAACCATTTTATAGAATTTAATAAAGAATAATATCCTTAGAATTCAATAGGATGGTTCATAATCTGTATAAATGATCTAATTCCCTATTAAATCCTATAAACTTCAGATAAAATTTCTATAAAACCCTATTGATTTAATCTCTTTTAAATTCTATGGGTGAAATCCTAGTCCTACTGAAGTCAGTGAAAATTCACTCTATGAGACTTCTCCACAAGGCTTTGGTCAATGCCATACAGATTATTTTCCAATCCGTCCATGCTGGATAACTATGCACAGGTATAGTACATATGCATGCAAGTATGAAACATCAGATTGCATGAAGTTTTAAATAAGCGGTGTTGGACGGCCGTCCGATCCGGCTAGGTCGCTGCAACCCTTCCTCGGGTCCAGACTCCGAGGAAGGCCACAGCGCCTTCCTAAATGGGGAACAATTAGCGCTCATGAGTGGGTCTCAGCCCTGGCCCTCAGGCAGGGCGGGCAACGCGTAGCCGGTGGTCCCGGCCTTAGGCAGAGCAAGTAGTCTATTGCCCTGGCCCTCAGGCAGGGTGGGCGAGCAGTGGACCCGCTATCTGTAGCAGCAGGGAAGATTATGCTCTCCCGGGGTGGCTAGGGAAGGGGTGAGGTGTGAGGGGGACACAGGCCTACCCATCTCCACTGCGTCCCAGCCCCGGCCCTAGCAGCGGCAAGGGTTTTGCTACTGAGTCGGCGGGGATCCTGCTGCAACACGCCGACAGGGCTTGCCCCTGTCTCAGCCACTGACTATGGCTGTCCCTGGGCCACTTCCTCCCTGTATCGCCAGGTACCTGTAATGCCCGGGTCCTTGAGGTTGCGGGGTTCCTTGGCCCATGGTAGTCCCACCAGTCCCTCCTCATCCACCGGCAGCAGGGCAGAGAGCTCCTCTGCGGGGGGCAGCTCCTCCAGGTAACAGGGCTCCTGGGACGCTTCGGTATTGGGCTACTTGTCCAGGTCCTACCCAGCCTCTGGGGGCTTGGTGGCGGGCAGCTCTTCCAGATCTCATCCGGCCTCAGGGGTATCTCCCATCGGGGTTGCTCGGGTACCCCAGTCCAGTCCTGGGGGTTGGGTTGCTCAGACCAGTCGCTGGGGCCTGGTGGCCAGATCCAGCCACTGGGGCCTGGTGGCCCTACCCAGTCTCTGGGCCTGGGTTGGTAAGGGAACTGGTGGGGTCTCAGCTCTGGGAGGTGAGTGGGTCTGGCATTGTCTTGACTCCAATCCAGCCTAGGCCTCAGCCAGCAGGGTCGCACGTCTACCTCCAACAGCAGTCTCCTTCCTACTGAGCTCCGGGGCCTGTCTTTTATACTGCTTCTTCCTGTAGAGACTCCACCCCGCTGTTGCTGATTGGGCTGGCCGGGCGGTCCTATCACTGCCCGGCCTTTCAGTTGCTGGGCAGACTGGCCTGCCGGCCCTCTCACAGCCCGGCTTTTCTGTTGCCGGGCAGATTTGCCTGCTGGGTCTGTTTTGGTCCAGCCGGGTCGCTGCGGCCCTTCCTCGGGTCCAGACTCCAGGGAAGGCCACAGTGCCTTCCTACAGTGGTCACAGGGCATAAAGATGCTGCTGCTGGCCATTCACAAAATACACTTGGTGTTTTGTGTTTTATGACATATGAAGCACCCTTTGACTGAATATACTCTTGTATTCTTTTCAGGTCATCTATTTATTGTTTTCTGTACATAAAATGTTGTTGTTGACAAGTGATATTATGGATCACTTTTTCAAAAGTAATTAGGATGAAATTTAGTAATGCAGCCCACCATGAAGAAAAAAATCTTGCGTGGTTGTGTCAAAGTTCGGGACAACTGCACTTCTATTCCTCCTCTGTGGGACACCAAGAGCACTCACTCTAGGCTCCTACCTTCTCAGTCATCAAGTCTCTTGGGTAAAGGCCCAGAACTCTCTCCTGACTGGGATATTTTGAGGCTGCAGATTCCCCTGCCTACACTGTGAATTCCCCAGCAATTCAGACTGCCTAAGGTGTTCTGCTTTGCCTTCTCCTCAGTGGCTATTAACAGTGTAATTGCCCATAGGTATAAGTTATCCCATAGCTTTTCCTAAGCAAACACATTTATTATCATTACAGAGAGAACATATTAAAAGGAACCTACATGCCTGCTAATAACCTTACCAGAGATGATTCCAACTGCAACTAGGGCTGTATGATCAGTCCTTCAAACTGCGCCAAGGGGTTTTTCTGTGATTACAAGTTAACTGATTTGGCTCAGAACAAACACACCTTTATGCAATTTGGGCCTCTGATCTTGTCCTCATGTAACAGGTGATCAGCAGACTAAGGTCTCCTCAGGGTGAAGGTTCAAAAGTTCTTGCATAAGTGGAGAGGGTTGGGACTGGTTCGCATCACTCACTGCCGGACTGGCTCCTCCTGCTTGTTGTCTGGGGATTAGCTCAAGCCGATGCCCACATCCACAGTCTGCACATCATTACTCTTTCTCTCAGTTCACCTGTGGCACTTCCCACAACTGTTAGGACCCGCAGTGTTCTCTTCATGACTTGACCCTCCGGCCAAGCCACAATCCATATTCCCCCCTTCTGGGGAAAGTTTGCCTCCTCAGGAGTCCAGCCACCTTCCCAGTGGCCACTGCAATTTCTCAGTCACACCACTTCTTTAGTGGCTCCTGCAGTCACTTATTCTGCCACTTCCCCAGTGGCTAGTGGCAGCGGTGAGAGAGGGACCCAGGACTGCCCACTACTCCAGAGCCTGTCCTCGGGAACCTGTGGATCGCAGCCTACTAATGTGCCTTGAACTTTCCCTGCTGCTGTCTCCCTGGGCCACTTCCCCCAGCCCTAGAACATTTTATGCCCATCCTCAGGGCCTGCTACCACCCACTCCTAGTAGTAACACTCTCTCAGGTGCTGCAGGTCTCTCAACCTACAAGAGACACAGCTTTCCCTCCTTGCGCTCCAGGCAGAGACTGCCCTGCAGCTCCTTTTATATGGGTCTGCTGGCCTTTGATTGGCTGTTCCTCCCTGCCTCTCTCCTATTGTGGCTGCCTCCCGTGCAACGTCCCTTGGGCTGCTTTTAACCCCTTAAGTGCCTCTGTGGGGTAGATACCTCATCACAGGGTACATTGTTTCAAATAGTATTTTGACGCTCATAACACTTCCATTAGTCATATTTCCATTTAGAAGTATTACATGCAATCCCAGAATAACACATAAATATTTGCATTTTAGTATAATGAACTCTAAAGATATTTAAACTTAATACAGTAATGTTTGCCCAGGATATTGTGGGAAATGACCATATCTGTCACAGCTTGGTTTAGACTGTACTTCTTTTAATTTCCATATACTAGAGTTAGAAATTGAAAAAATGTAGTCCCGTTCAGATGAAGAGGAAATAGAATCATAGGTTAGAAGGGACCGTAAGGGTAAATTCTAGTCTAATCCCCTGCAGGATGCGGGATTTGTTATGTCTACACTGTCCAAGATAGAGGGCTATCTAGCCTTCTATTGAAAAGCTCCAGTGAAGGAGCTTCCACAACCTCCCGAAGCAGTCTATTCTACTGTCCTACTGTTCTTACAGTTAAGAAACTTTTCCTGAGATTTAACCTAAATCTGCTGTGCTGGAGTTTGAACCCATTGCCTCTTGTCCTGCCCTTTGTGGCAAGAGAGAACAACTTATTTCCTTTTTATGGCATCCTTTCAGATATTTGAAGTCTGCTTTCATATCCCTCTTAATCTCCTCTTTTCCAAACTAAATATACCCAGTTCCTTCAGACTTTGCTTGCATTCCATCTCTTTGTCCACCTTTGTCACTCGCCTCTGGATCCTTTCCAGTTTCTCTTTATCCTTTCTATACATCAGTGACCAAGATCCTGTTTACACTTACCTCCGGGATTCAGTGGCAGTCAACGGGAGATATGCAAGCTACGCAAAAAACGTGCGCAACTCCAGTCGACTTCTGGGCTTCTCTTCTGCACACCGTCTTCACTGCACTGCGGCGATGGGAACTAGCAAAGGTGGTCTTAATACGTCGATTTCTGGATCGACTGAGCGGGTCTTCACTGACCGCTCAGTTGATCCAGAGAAATCGCTCTGTCGGTGGTGACTTTGCCACCGTCAGTGTAGCCATAGCCCAAAACTCAGTACTTCAAGTGAGGCCTAACCAGTGCCGAGTAGAATGGTACTATTACCTCCTATGAGTTGCATGCTATGCCTCTGTTAATGAAACCTAAAATTGTATTTGTTTTTTTTGCCACTGCATCACACTGCTGACTGATGTTGAGGTTGTGATCCCATCATAACTCCCAGATCCTTGTCAGCAGTGCTGCTGCCAAGCCAGTTTTTCCCCATTCTATATTTAGCCATTTTGTTTTCTTCCTTAAGTGTAGCATCTTACATTTGACTTTGTTGAATTTCATTTTGTTGTATATAGCCCAGTTCTTTAATTTATCTGAATTTATCTGAATTCTATCCTCCGAAGTATTGGCAATCACCCTACTTTGTGTCATCTGCAGACTTGATCAGTATTCTCTCTATACCTACATCCAGGTCATTAATAAAGATGTTAAACAACATCGGACCCAGAACAGATCCCTGTGGAACCCTACTTGAGACATCCCTCCAATCCAACATCATTTCATTAATTAACTGTCCCATCATTCCATTCTTTGTTTGCAGTTGTTTATCCAATTATGTATGCACTTAACAGTAGTTATGCCCAGCCCACATTTCTCCAGCTTACTTATCAGAATGTCATGTAGGACTATGTCAAAAGCTTTGCTGAAGTCCAGGTATATTATCTCCAGTGCATTCCCCCATCCACCATCACCACCCTGATTTAGACTAACATATATTCCGTGAATAGCTATGATTCTATTTTCTGGGTAATACATATTTAAATGTAAGGATTAGGCCTATAGTGATTACCCCCAGTCACCAATGGAGCCTACAATGCATTCACCATTGAATTGGGGTTAAATGAGTGATTAAAGCTTGCTTCTACTAGATCTTGGTTGGCAATCCATACAAACATTATAAAAACATTGCTAAAAATCAAAGAAATTCTGCACAAATATAATAATTCAGGTATTACACTGCATGAAAATGAGACATTACTAAACTAAAATATACAGTTTCTTCTTAGGACCCTATATAATTCACCCTAATGTAGAAATGTTTTCTTTTTTTTTTTTACTTCTGTTCAAAGGAAAAACTTTATATGAAGAGAGTCTTTTGCTCCTGTGAGCCTTTTTGAAAGGATAAAAAGGAGCACATAAAATCCTATATGTGTTGTGCTAAGTTTAACGTTAGATTGGTCTTTATTTTGTGATTAAAACTCCAGCTGTTGTAATTTTACATGTAAAATACCAATGCACAGAAATATAAACAGGTTATTTTTCTTTATTTGCTCATTTAGTCTTATTGCAGAAGAATCTGATGTGACTTTCAGAACTATGAAGATCTTGAAAAAGAAATATAACACTTTCTTGCAGTCTGCTTGCATGGTACATTACTAGCTGCTTTGATTGTTGACGAAGAAGCAAATGTGATATAAATTATGCTTCTGGCATTTCATATCCATATATTTACTTCACACATAGTATAGCAAAACAGTGTGTCAATGAAGAAAACATCATTGGGTAAACTATGCCAGAAGGATATTGTTATCAGATATCCCGTCTCATTAGAAGAACAAATGGTTTTGCTTTATGGAAATTCAGATAGCTGAACTTCTTATAGAAAAGCAAATTAATTGACTGGAATGTCCCCGTTTTTGCAGCAAAATGATCTGTGGTTATCATTTTTCTGTTTTAATTGACCTTTTTTTGTTAGCTTCCATGGTTACACAAACTCAGCAGATAACATTAATGCTGGATGTTGTTGAAGCCAGACTTAGGATCAGGCAGGGACATACGGAGCAAATCTCAGCCACATATTCATCCCATCACCTGGACCTGAGTTTAGATTTTGTATCCTTGCTCTCTACAAGAAGAAACCCCTTTATAGGAAGCACATTCTTGTATTTCTCATGCTCACTGGTGACTCCTTGACAGATTTTAAATGCCCAAACTTAAAGACCTCATCAAGTACACAGAAATTGTCAGTGAATGGTTTCACAATTTCTCCCACACTCCTTTCTCTATCTTCTTTATTCCTATTTTTTCCCATTTGTTTATTTATTTTCTCTCTTCTACCTCACTCTACCAACTTCCTTTTATTAAATATACTGTTGATAGGTATTCTCCACAGAACTATGGCTTCTGGCCCAACTGATATTCTAGTCTTGCATTTTGAGAAAAATATCTCCTCTCCGGTTTACTGTGAATGTAGTTCAGTAGACGGTCTGTACAGAGGAGGTGTGGATGCACTCTTCTTGTAATGTGAGTGATCTTATTATTGAAGGATTTGTTGTTTCCATTTCCCTCCCTTACCAGCTTTCCCATAACAAGTCCAGCTCATGTTATAATTTTCCTGGGACCTATTAAAGTGCAAACCTCCAACCCCTAGATGGAAAATATCCAACATATCCTATATGATTTCTGTTTACAATTAAATGTTCTTTGTTCTACAGTTATAAATTTGATATTCTGCTTGATACAACAAAATGTGTGCAATTCATCTGGCATTGTACTATACTTTTCTGGTACTACAGGGATATTCAGAATGTGATGAGTATTACTGTGTGGCTATTTCAGAGCCCTTCTTTTCATATTTCACTCTCTGCTTTTGTTATGGCCTGAGGTTTCAAGTGAAAAATCTTCCAGTAAATGAAACATCAGCTGATGTCACAACAGCATATGATATTTCCTGATTTTTTGTTAACTTTGTATAATTCTATATGTATAAGGAAAACTGACTGAATTACCAAAGAATACTTATGGTGTTAAATTATATCCCTGGCTCCTGTTTTTTTCTATTTTGTTTTGAAGATCATGTGAATAGCTTTTATCTACTTATCCTTTTATTTCAGTCATTCTGCATGTAATTCCCCTACAGGATCTCTGGGGATAATTATAGCTTTTGTTCCTTGATACAAATGTTTGTTTATGGTACCATTAGCAAGCCTCAGCTGATAGACTCTGCCAGAAAATAAGCCTTTCCTGATGCTAACCAGTTGAGTATTCCTGATAACAACCCTTTTGATTAGCTAGGTAATAGTTGTTTGTGACAATTAGAAAAGATAAGAACAAACCGATATCCTTAACATCCACATATGCCCTGCTATTATTTAGATTGCAGCTGTAAAACTGCCATCTCACTTTCCCCACATCAGTGACCTCAACCCTCCATATTCCAACCAATAGAGAATGCAAAAAAATCATTGTAACTTCTTTTTGGTCTATTCTAACCACAGATTGACAAAGAATCTGAATGGCCTGCACTAGTTTTTGCCAAGACCAGCTTCTAAATCCTGATATAGGCTCCTAAATGAGTAGCCTGATTTTCAAAAGCACTGAGTGCCCACCAACTCCTACTGCCTACAAGCAATTTTGGTTCTTGAATTGGAAAATATTGGCCTTTATATGTTGTTATGGATAATACACAAAGTAACCAACATATAAATAACTAAATCTATGTTCCCCTTTTCCATTTCTTCTCAGAATATAGTTTTACATTATTATTCATATTACAATAAAAATGAGCATTGCTCCATTGTTATAAGCATAGATTATCTTGGTCATTGTTTAAAAATTCAAACATTTAAACAAGATATATAGTAAAGTACACTTCGCGAAAAAGATGAGATATATATAGAACTTTTTGTCTCTATGATGCAGTTTAAATCCAGTCTGAGTCAGTAGTGACTAATACATGTCATCATCTGATCACTGTTCAGAAGTCATTATGAAATAAATCAGAAAGTCTCAATTCATGGGAATGGGGAGAAGTCCATATCATAAACCTACTTACCACTAGCTCTGCAAGAAACACTGAATGGAAATGGTATTGGCAGTCTTAGAAGAGAGACAAAAGAGGTTGGGTATAGAGACTGAATGGGCAAATAGATTGTATTACTCTCTGATTCCTAAAAGTTGACTCTCCGTATCAGGATTGAGACATATTTGCAAGGCAGTGCAGTAAAGTCTTGCACTGCCACTGTCCATGCTTGCACTTCTGCTACCCATATCCTGTGGATAAACTTTAGTTTGCACTGAAATCAGTATTGTGCTTGATCCATAAGCCAGGGATTTATTTTCTCTCTCACTTACATACATATACCATTAAAAATAAAGGTCTATTTGTGATGCTGGCAGACCAGGTCATGTCAGAGTGTATTCAGGCCAATTGGATATTTGTATAGATCAGCAATTCTCAAACTATGGGGTGGGCCTTCCAAGGGAGGTATGGGAATGTGACAAAGGAGGTGCGAGCTGTGTCCTTTTTTTTTTTTGAAGAGCTCTTGCTGTCAGCCCCAGGTGGCTGGGGCTCATGCAAAAGGGCCATGAACACCTGGGAGGCAGGAATAAAGGTGACAGCCAGAGCCCCACCACCCAGATTTGGGCTCTCCTTCCCTTTCCCCCCACCCAGTCCCTCACCAGAATGCAGCCCAGGCTTTGGCTCTCCCCCCAAATCCCTAACTTGGAGGTGGCGGAACTCTGGCTGTCAGCCCCAGAGTGGTAGCAGCAGGACAGAAGTAAGGGTGGCAATGGGGTGCTAAGTCTGCTGTGAAAAGTGATATTGACAAATATCTCTGTGCTGCTGCTGGCACATGCTGCCTTCAGAGCTGGAAGCCCAATCAGCAGCCACTGCTCTCTCCCCTCTGCCTTCAGAGCTGGGTGGTGGGGAAGGGGAGGACGTAAACGTCTACAGACACAAAGAAGGGAGGCCTGATCAAATAAGTTTGAGGACCACTGGTATAGATCAAAGTGATTGTTAAATATATACATACATTGGGTGTTTAAATGCCATAAAACTAATGGGATGTTACATGCATTGTTTTCTCTTCCCTGTATCCTATTATGCTGCAGCAGCAAACAGTTCCATTGTAAATAGCCCTTGTAAATAGCCATTGTAAATAGGAACCTAATGCGGGTGTCCTTGGTGGACCATAGAAAGGGAATGTAGGTGCAGTTGCTCTGAAACTGACAGTCGGGTAGACAGAATATTCTTCAGTTTCAGTTGGATAAGGTATCCTGATTTACTTTCGGTCTTACATTGCTGTGTAATGGTGTTCTTCATTGCTAAACAGCTGTTGCAGTTCAATCCAGACACGTAATTGGTGGGCAAAATGATTATATAGATAGACTCATGTTCAGAAAATTCTCATTGAGTTAAGTGGGAACAGGAAAGGGCCTGATTGTAACATGGTCAGGATCTTTTGGGATAAAAAGTAAATTCTAGGGGGCCAGATCTTCAGCATTTGCCAACTGGCTTAGTATCATTTGGGTCACTAGAGATATGCTGATTAAATCAGCTGAGGATATGATCGAAGATCATTACCCTAGCTACAATATTTAATCAGAGATACATATAACCTTCTTAAGAAAAGAAAGAAACTTGTTACTGAGGAGTACTGCTTGGTTAGGTACTGTGTAGTGACATGTCGATGAAGGAAGAAAGGAGGACAAGCAGCTATTTTTGTTGGATGAGAAATTAGGCAGTGCCAAAAAAAGGACCACATTGCAGCTCAGTCAGAAGAATACAAATCCTTGGGGCATTTAGGTTTTGAACATTATTTACTCAAATTTCAACAATTTTTCTGAACCACCGCAGTGGCCGTAGATATATAACATACTGTTTAGGAAATGTGAATTTATACTGGCCCTCTAGATATCTGTTTTCTTACAAGTAATATTGGGATAACCTATATAAGCCATGCATAGGGCCATTGGAAGAATGAGGACATATTTTTTGTATTGCTATTGAATTTGTGTAGAATATAGTGTTACCAGATTTGCCCTTCACCTTGGGGTATGCTCATTTATTAGGGTTACCTTCCTGGAAGGGGGGTGTGATTCTATGGGTGTGATTCTACTAATGTACTGCTTGTGTTACTTGTTTGTTTATAGGGCTACAAGCCCCCTCCCAATGGAGCTATCCTGCAGGACCTAAGGTTTTCAGGGCTGGGTTCCTCCAGCACCAGATTCAAATAAACCCCCCACAGATACACACACATATATACAGTTCAGCTCAGCTTAGTGCGTCTGAGCGGACCGGGCTATCAGCACTCTCAGCTGACCCCTTATATGTCCCTGAACTCAGCAGGCTGGGTGACACCACACTCTCAGTGGCTACCCTTATATGCCCCTGTGCAACACACCAGAATAGAGCAGGCTGGGTCCAAACAGCACCTTTTTGACTACTCCTCTTAATTGCCCCTTGGATTCAATCAGGCTGGGTCAAACAGCACTTGAGCTGCACCCTCATTTGCCCCTGGACCCCATAGGCTAGGCAGAGTGGCACTTCCTGGCTGTCCCCTTCATATGCCCCTTTACACCACAATCGTTCTAGCAGTAACCCCCTTGATGAGCAAACCCCATAGGATTTTTGGGCACGCCAGGGATCTTTGGCTTAGATAAAAGAAGCGTTGCTACAGAGCAAGATAGGGACCAACAACACAAAAGAGCACATGCAGTTTGGAGAGAGAGAGAGAAGGAGAAAGAAAGTGGCAACCAGCTTGAGTATAACAGTTATTTTATTTGCTAGGTATATAAAACTTATGATAATACACAATTACAATTGAGGTATTGGAGAAAGTTATGCCAGGTTTGATTACAAAAGTAGAAAGTTATACCTGGACTAAGAGAGAAGGAGGGGGGGGAAGAGAAAAGGTGTATTTGGGGGAAGATGGAGGGGGGGGGAGGGGGTTGATCTCACCACTCCATGCAGTTCAGAGGTTCCCAGGAACAGGTTTGTCAGTTCAGGGTCTGGAGGGCTTTGAGTCTGGCAGAGCCCCCAACACGATCAGTCAGGAAGAGAAGACAGGTTACAGTGGAACTGATGCAGAGTTTGGATCCAAGCATCAGAACAACAGTTTGATTTCTGATAGGGGTTTTTTGTAGATCCCAGGTTTGTTTATGGATACAAAAGGAGCTTATCATTCTTGGAAGGGCATCCTTCCTTCAGAGAGCGCTCACAATGCAACCAGGATATAGTGTTTTGCATATCAATACCAAGAATGGTCTGATAACTGCGGAGCTGGATGTGTACAGGTGTTAGCTCATTTACATCAAGAGCAGGGATTTCCCAACATGCAGTGCTTCCCTGCTTCAGCAATCCCAGAGTTCAGTGCGTTCCTTGCTGTACCAATCCCAGAATTCCGTGCGTGTTCCATCTTCGATGTATATGAAGCTTCTGTTCTCCATTCATGTGCTAACTGAGATGCTTATGAGGCATGGGGAGTTGTCTCACCCTTGATGGGAGGGTTTCAGTTGTGTCTCCTGCCTTTTCATATTGAGAATGTCTTTGATTTCTGGTTCAAGCAGCCTGCAGGGTGGTGGTGGTGGTGGTGGTGGCGGGGGGCTTATTCAGGTGAGCAATTGGGGTTTTGCGCTGGTTCCCCAAGAACACAGAGCTGCTAGATAACAATAGTTATAGTCATGCCCTGGAATTAGGTTTTAAAAATATATTAAACGAATATTCTATTCTCAGGCAGTTGAAGTGGGAGGTGTATTTCCAAACTGAACCATTAGGGGAGCTGTTTGTAGTGGCTCCTGCCTTGCAGGCTCTGGGAAGTATGAGAGTGAGTGATGGCAGGGAATATGGACCTGGAGATAAAAAGAGGGCAGATGCTAGTGAGAGTGTGGAAGAGGCAAATGGGCTCTTTGACATGAGTTGGGGATCCTTTATTAGGTAAACTGTTGGGCAGTCGTAGAAACCCAACTCAAGGGAGAACTGAAGTGCAGAAGTGCTATGTACAGAAAGGGTAGCTCTACACAGGGAAGTTAAAGGAACCAATGAGAAGTAACTGTAGATGACTTTTAAAGTAACATTGCAAAATAATTCTCTGAAGAGTGTTTCTGAGCATTTATAGTCCTTCCAACCATGCCTTTTGTTCAGAATGCAGCACATATCTACAGGCAAGATAATGCAAGCATCACAAGTGGGTTATAACTGTAATTTATAGACTTGTGTATGAGTAAATGTGCAATGGTTTATTTTCTCAGCAAGATGAAATCTGTTAGATGGGCAAGGTTTCATACATTGTTTGTTCAGCACATCTCTAATATAGGAGAAAAATCTTACTCTCTAATGCACCTTATTTTGGGAATATATCCACACAATTTAGCAAATATTACTTTGTAGTATATAAAAATCTTATTTCTTAAACAAAAGACTTGCTTAATTTAAAATTGTGCTCCTTAGTATTGCATATAAAATAGGAACTGTCATATGCTCTCTTTTAGTTTAAATAGATATACATTCAGTAGAATGATTGAAAAATTATCACAATTAACTAGTCTCCTATGTATAACTATTAATAGGTTCTTTACAATTTAGAGCTACAAAAGGGCTCTAATTGCTCTCTTAGAACCTTTAAAAAAAGTCTGAAGCATGAGAAGTTGAATTGGCAGCTACTGAAAGTTCAATGTGGCTTCAGTTTTCTCTATCTGACCTAGTCCTCTGACCAAGCGTATTTTTTACTCAATAAATAAGGTCACCTCTGCTTTTACAACAAGACTTAAATTATTAGGTTGTCTCTTGATTAAATTTATTTTTAAGTTTTTTTCCTCTTTGGTCAGGTGCTTTGCCACTTTACATGATAGAAATGAGCTATTATTTTCCACTTAGACTTTTTTTCCCCCATTGGAGCTTCTCACAATAATTAGTTGGTGACATTTACCATGAGGCAAACTTTAAAAAGTTTGAGCCATGATTACAAATGTACATTGCTTTCAGTGAATAATTTCTATTAGCACTGATCAGAATTATGCCCACACAATGAAGAATGAAATGCATTGTGCAGAGTAAAAATATAGGTTCTGATATGTCATCTTCTCTGTTCAAAACCATTATAACGAGCAGATAGAGATGCTGAGTTGTGATATAGGGAGGCACAAAACTGGATGGATGAAATCAGAGACACTTTCAAAATTTGTCCCTATGTGTCAAAAATTCAGAATGTGGAATTTTTAGACCTTTCCCAATATTGCAGAAATTATTTTAAAATTTTTGAGTGGCAATTTTCAAAAGTACTCAGAGTTGACCTAACTCTGCTCCCCGTGAAGTCAGTGGTAAAATTCCATTCCAAAAGAGTTAGGCCAACGTTTATTGCTTTTGAAAATCCCCATTTTTGTGAAGCTTTGTGAAACTAAATTAGCTTTATCCGTCTAAGATACTGTCCTTGGAAACTATGAATTTAAAAACTCTTAATCATTTGCTCAAATGCTAGAAAGCATCTGATTGACTATTTCTGATTTATTTGTAACTGTAGCCCTGCTTGTCTGTCTCTTTTTCCCTGGTCCATGGAGTAAAAATCTCTTGGTGTAAAGTCAGCAATCTGATATGGGATACAGTGCAGATTATAGAAGAGTATTAAACTTCAGAAGCAGAGGTGGCATGTGAAAAACTTCTGTTGAACTGCTGGAGATGCCAATCTAGCACACAAGAAGGTGCCTGTTGAAAAATGCAGCCATACTAGGAAAAATCATCATTCACTTCCTAGTCTTTTTTGTACACTGGGCAGGAAGATTCCAATACCCATTAGGCTTTTTGTTCACTATCACTATCACTCATAAGCAGCTGTCACATATCATGTTTTCCATCCTTTTAAGAATCAGATGTGATACTACTGAATATCTGCAGTGCATTGATTCTGGACTAGTGGTTACACTGAGTTGCTGAGTGACTATTAACTGTGGCAGGTCGACAGAATAGTACTCCTAAGGGGGTCCTCAGTAAGGAAGCAGAATGATTTTTGAAGTTTCTTTTTCTATCTAACTGCCAAGAGCTTCCAAATATAGTCCCTCTCTCTCTTCCTGTTAAAGCTGAGGCTGACGCTATGAGCCTGTAGAGTTTTCACTGTACTCAGTGCGGGTTCTGGCATTTCAAAGCTAGCAGAGTTCTCCCCATAAGTCGAGCAGAGAAGTACTTACACTAGTAACCCTGCAATGGATATGCCTACCCTCCTGTTGCAATGCACAGGTTTTACTAATCGATATGTACACTGCACCCTTCTGCAAAAATAACTCTATTTTTTATATTTAATCATGGCGCTGTTCTCATAAATCCACCATTACCTCAGTCATATATGCAAACACATGGAAATGGATAAATGCAGATGACGAGATTTTGTGATTCATTTAGGATGGCTGCAAAATAAACTGAGCTACTGTATTTTTCCACAGAACAAGGGAGGACTGGGGGGAATGTCGTACACTTTTCCAGAGGCCCCAGGATAAAACTAGTTTTTTTTTTTAAGTGGCCAATTTAGCAACACAAAGGAAATAAAAATGCATCTTTGTACATCTAAATTTATTTTAAAACTGACTCTGCAGAATTAAGGTCTCCATAACCCTTATAAAAGTAATATTCTAACCTTCTTTTGGATTCCTTAAAATTGCTTATCAAGATGAATGAGAACAGTGATGTGTAATTTCAAAAATGTAATTGCTTTTCTCTCTAGCTTTCTCTAAGCATTTTCAAGGTCACCCATAAAAAGGGACAGATAAACCTATAATACGAGTCTTCTCCTGGTGTTCCATGTCAGAGCATATTACTGCCTGCATAAAAGACTTGTTGCTCCTCAAATTGTTCAGTTCTATTTTTCATCGCAAAAGATAATATGAAGTTTCTACAAGTTCACACTTTGTGCTGTAAAGCTGCAGTCCTGAAGGACCATGAAGTAAAATACACTTCCATGTACTTTAGAGTACAGTTACAATTCACCAAGAGAAATTTATTTCAATGATAACCATGGGCTCCATCACCCCATCTTCACTGCTAAGGACTCCACTCAAAGAGTGGGCTCCAGGAGAAAAGTAGCCCAACCTCAGGCTGTAGTACATTCCCTAGGTGTTTGGCTCTAAACTTTCTCCCCTTATTGTACCTCACTTAAAAACTACTTGCTTACAAAATCTGACATAAAAATACATGTCACAGCACTGTATTACTGAAAAATTACTTTCTCATTTTTACAATATAATTATAAAATAAATCAACTGGAATATAAATATTATACATACCTTTCAGTGTATAATATATAGAGCAGTATAAACAAGTCATTGTCTGTATGAAATTTTATTTTTTCTATCTTCGCTAATGTTTTTTATGTAGCCTGTTGTAAAACTAGGTAAATATCTAGATGAGTTGATGTACCCCAGGAAGATCTCTGCGTACCCCAAAGGTATGTGTACTGCTGGTTGAGAACCACTGCCCTAAGTAATCTCCACAGGCTGGTTGGGGAAATGTGACCAGGCAACTCTTGGAGCCAACTGGCAGAGGGCACTGGGATACATAAAGGCTACAGGGATCCCCTGGGTCTGGTATCTCCATACTTGTTTGCCAAAGAATGTAAGGTCTCTACTGAAAGTCTGCATCACACTGCTCCTCTAATCATTGTGACATGTACGTGCTGATAATATGTAAGGAGTTATATATATATATATATACTGAAAATTATGCTTTTAAGTTCTGTAACTTGGGGCTAGACACCAAAAAGTGAGAATCAGGTTTCTTTCAGGCAAGAAATGTTCATCTTTGTCTGTCTACACATAGGTGCTGGAACTAGGGATGCTGGGGGTGCTGCTGAACCACCACTTGGCTTGAAGTAGTAATAATATCCCAAATACATGGTTTCTGTCGTCAGCACCCACACTGTAAATTTTTTTCCAGCACCACTGCACATCCCCATCTTGTCCAGTCCTTGCACTCACCTTTCTCTCACATCCCAGCCTCTCAAAGTGTCTTCCCTCCACATAGTTTGCGGAAGGGGAATGCTGCTATGCTGGCAGCTGACTCCTTCCTTTCACACAGGATGGGAAGATCTCCAAGCAGATCAGGCCTGCATAATTTGCCCCTGAGTTACTCCAAAACACTGAATAATTAATATGGGGCACAGACCACAATATTAAGGATGTGATAGGGAAGGGAAGGGAAATGTGGATATTGCAGGAGGCCTTCTGGGTTAATGTGGAAAATGTTATTAAAATATCTTTACACTATGGTACATGAATATTTGTACAGTGTTTGTACCTATTTTGTAACACCTGTACTTCAGTGGAAGGGACGTCTTTGGACCCACGGTTCTATTTGAATCACTGGCAAAAGAGCTATTGACAGTGGGTAGAGGAAGAAAGCAGCAGGTATAAATCTGTCCTTGTTGTTTGAGAGAGGATCTTCTTACATGTTATGAATGCTTCAGGTCTAAACAGAATTGAGTATCACAGCTCAAGAGGATTTATAATAACTTGGAAAAGCCCTGAGAGCTAAAACATCACTTTTTCTGTGATTTTGCCTTACCTGCAAGTAAGTAGATAACTATTGCATAATATTACTGCATCCTTTCTCCTGACACATTGATTTTACTTTGGCAGCCATTGGCTTGATCAATTGATTGTTCATTCTCTGCCAGTTTGTGAGCTTGCTGTGTGTTCACTTACCTATTGTACTTGCTACTTGTATTGTGGATAGCAGCACAGGAGGGAAAGTAACTACCATTGGCCCATTACTTCCTCTCTGGCATGGAGTGGTGGTTAGAGTTTGACCCTGTTCCCCCAACACAATGGCCAGCATAATGGAGAGGGAAGCAGGGAATTCTGAGTCATATTTGAGTTCCTGCTTTGGTCCTGGGGCAACTCAACCACACATTGCCTCTTACCCTGGGTAGATTGCAAGGTGCCAGGCCAGGCCCCTGCCAGTGTGAGTTACATCATCTCTAAATAATTCTCTTCATTTTTTTTTTAATATAGAAAAACCAATGTGCAGATAACCTGTAGTGAAGTCAGGAAACTCAGGGAAATTCTCTTCACATAATTTGCTCTGGATTTTTTCCCGCCACCATCACCATCTAGAAAAAAGAGGAAAATACAAAGTTCTCAGAGAGTTTACAAGAGGAAAGGACCCTCCTCACAGAGCTACCTCACCCCCCTCTCCCAGTTCTCCCTGGACCCCTATGGTTTCTTGGCAGCTGTGATGCTTCGGGGGTTCAGTAAGGGATTGTGTCACTGCCTGATCTGTATCGCTGGGTGCTTCTGTGATGTGATGCTTCAGCTCAGAGCCCTGACACCAGCAGCCTGCTCACAGCAAAATGGCCTCATTCTGGCTACCACCAGCCTGATTATCGCTTGCAGGGTGATACCAACAGTCCCTCCAGTCCTGAGTGTCCCAAGAACGATCTTCCTTAAAGTGCCCAGTCATTCTCACTGAAGCACTCACAGAGGCTATTAAGTTTGCGACCTCCAAAGAACAGAGCGTACATCAGCCTATTTGATAAGCTGCGGATTTTACACTTCCATGTAATATACAGCAATGAGCTGGTTTATAGTAAAGTTAAACAAATGTATTAACATCAGAACCTAGATTTAAGTGAAGTCGAAGGAATAGGGCTAGAAATGGTTACAAACAAACAAAAATAAAAATTTGCTTCTACATAAGTAGTAGAAAAGTAGTTTTCTCACAACAATCATTCTTCCAGCATGGCTGGCCAGTGTTTAGCCAGGATCCAATGCAGAGCCCAAAGTGCTTGGTTTCTTTGTCTCCTCATGTGAAGGATGACAAAATGGCTTTTTTGCCTCTGCTTATATCTTCCCCAAGTTGGTTGCCCCTGTTCCAAGAGGCTGGAAGGCTTCCTGGGGTTGCAAGTCTCCATCTCCCATTGAGATTAAGTGGTCATCTTCCCCCACTTGCTTGCCTGATGGCTTTGTTTATTTTGCATTTAAATGTGCCTTTCGTTGTCTTACGTCGCACCTTGCTTAATTTACCTTGGAGACACAGTGGAGCCTGCAAAACCATATTCCTTTGTCTTGGAAAGGGTGGGCTTGAATACTGCCTGCCAAATAAATTTGAGGATCATATTTCCCGCCCACATCTACAGTTCTTTATATGCTGCCCATACATACAGCACACAATAATATTAATGACAAATGTGTTACCAGTTTGCATATGACACCTTACACAACAACTTTTAGATACAGATCATGACAACACTGAGTTGGGGCAATGCGTGTGTCAGGCCCGATGAGAGTTATGGTATGGTGTTCTCTCTGCCAGTTGACACTGTGGGGCTCCTTGAGTCACAACCTGGCCCCCTATGGTTTCTCGGCAGTATGCTTTCAATGGAGTTGGCCTTCCAGGGCCTCTCATGCTGGCTACTGTCCTCACTCCTTTAGAACATGCAGGACGCTACATCTCTGAAGGGAAGAGGGTTTAGTCACCTAATCACTGCAGAGGTTTGGAAAGGAGACAATGTGTGGAGAGGCGCTTGCACCTCCAGCCTCTCCCACACTTAGCACCCTCGGTCCCATAAAACAGTTCTCAAGCTACCATAAAGTGTGGGAAGAGGGAGGAATGATGCTCTAGAGGTGGCATTCCTTGAAGTACTCATTCTTTCCAGGCCCTCCAGGCAGGGATCCGTCAGGTTTTAATTCTTCTATGGCCACAGAGACAGAAGGAATGATTTCGAACATCATCATTTTTTTAAAGTTTTTGTGCGTGCTGCTGTGTCAAAACCTGATTACAAAATGGTGTCCTCTGACGAGTGGCATTGTCTTCAGAAATGGATTTGTTGATTGTCTGAGAGCCTATCCAAAGTCGGCAACATTCTGTAAAGACATATCACACAGACCCCCATGACCCTCACAGCAAACAGCAGATTTCTCTACTAAGTTTCCTGTAGGGATTTTTTTATTTGTTTGTTGTTAAAGAAAGCTTAAAAGATTCAGATGCTTTTATCCACAGTTTATCCAAAGTCATGAGGGCTTGTCAATCGAGTAGCAGCAGTGGTCACTATAGGAATGTCTAAAAGGGGTTTATGGGTAAGCCAGGGAAGCAGCAATGTGTCCGTCTACTGTCCTTTTTGTGAGGCAAGAGAAAGCAGTGGCTGCTGTGCAAATCCTCATGTGCCCTGAACTGTGCTTCTCAGGAGACAGTGGAGTCTGCACCCCAATTTCTGCAGTAGTGCTTATGTGCTGTCCATTGATTCTGCATTTGCCTGAGAGCTGTGGTATTCACCAATACTATACTGTACCATAAAGCAAAACTGATAAATATTCCATATCATGTTTCAGTATGGTTGTAGTTACATTAAAAGCAATGAGGGCTTCACAGACAAGGAGTTAAACAACTTTTCAGTAAAAAGAATCCCTCTAGTGCTGAATGTACTCTTGTCCATAAGTGAATGTATCTCATAGATCTTTTTGTAGCCCATCACTCTGCCACTACTGCACTGAGTAAAATGCACAGCTGTAAATATCCCAGAGGAGTTGTCTGACCGCTGTAAAAGCAAGTAAGTAGCCTTTCTGTATAAGCCCACAGGGAACATATATTTTCCCCTCACCTATATGTTCATAGCTGACATCACATTAAAAATGTGTCCATGTAATATATTTATTGGCCTCATCAATTCAATTTACAAAAAGAATGTTAAGAGTTTTTAAAACTTACTTATTTTTACAAGTGATAAAGAGGACATTTTGAAAATAGACTAATGCACATTTATAAAAAGGACTGAGAGCTGATGTACACCTGGAGAGATTTATCGACAAAAGTCAGTTTTTCTCAGCAAAACAGTGGAGGTGTAGGAGGAGGAAGCAGTGGAGATGGAAGTGTACAGATTAAAATGCTCCTCCCACAACCTGCTATGTCGACATAATAAAAACACCTCAGCGAGAGGTATAGGGCTTATGTTGGCTTAGGTTATGTACATATGGATGGTGGCAAATTCGCTACCATCAGATCAATTTTTCCAAATCCATTGAGCGGCAATGAAGACGTGCTTAATCGATCTGGAAGTCGATCTACTAAAACCACCTCCAAAAAAAGCATAGCAATGGATCAACGGGAACACATTTCCCATTGGTGCAGTGTAGTGAAGACAGCGCGCTAAAGGGAAGTAACGAAGTCGACAGGAGTTACACAAGCTACTCTTCATAGCTTGCGTACCTCCCGTCGACTGCCAGCGAATTTTGATGGTAGTGTAGATCTGCTCTTAGTTAGGGCGACAAAGTGTCAGTGTAGACCCTGTGTCCCTTACATCTGCTGTTGGGCTGTCATTCTTGTCAATTTCATCATTCTGCTGAAGCAGTTAAATTGACAAGAAAGCCCCCCTGAGAGCTGAGCAGCTGGTCTCTGCTTCCAGCTGGGAGCGGGGTGAGAAGCCCAGGTGCTTCTTCACCTGCTCCCTGCAGGGAGCCGGGGCAGCATTGTCAATTTTACGGCTGAGCTGTGAAACTGACACGGCTGCCCAGTTCCGGGGAGAATGAAGAAGCCCTAGGCTGCTTCCACCTGCTCCCCATGGGAAACGGGGAAGGGAGAAACCTTGGGCTGGCTCTCGGCAGGGAACAGGGAGTGGGAGGGTGGTAGGGGCAGCCCACCAGAAACCTGTGGGCTCTTAGGTCAGTGGAAGTGCTCCTGGTGAGGATGTAGTACACAGACCCAAGGAGGGTAGCTGTGGACATCAGCCACCACAGCAATTACTGCAGTGTTGTTAGGTCTACTTATTTTTCTAGTGTAGACAAGGTCTATGGGACAGAATTTCAAGATATTTAGGCACCTGAGTATTCAGATACATATCTAGAGGGATTAAAAGTGACTAGGTGTTGAAGGGAGTTAGGTGCCTACACACTTTTGAAAATCCCAATAGATGCCTAAAAACCTTTAAAAATCTGGCCCTGCACAAATAATTGGTTTATATGTATTATTAATTCCTCATGTATTTCAGTGGAAGAAATTAAACATCAGAAGCACATAGCAATTCTTCAACATGGTAGGGAAACAGATAATTAGCATTTTCTAAAAAAAATATACCACTTTAGTTTTGAAGAAAAAAGTTAGCAATGTTATGTAGACAATGTACAAATTAAAAAAGCATATAGAAATGCCTCTGAAGGCAGCTTTCAGTAGAGAGCATGACAGCTGTTTAGAGCTGATCCAATTATTTGTTACAAATTATAATTATTACAAATTTAGGGCCCAGTTGTGTAAATATCTATGCAAAAGTTCTCCTCATAGAAGTAATCCCGTTGGGTTAAAATGTTAACAGTGTTTGAAAAACAAGGCATTTTTTTACTCATTTTTGGTAGCAAATCATTCACAAATGATTTTTTAAAAAATAAATTAGTAGTATTATGGTACTTATTTGCAAATAGTAAGAGTTCAATTAATAATTGCCAGCCTACTGGTTGTTCGCAAGCAGTTTGCTTCGATAGTTGTCAGCTGTATTGTGACTGGTCACCTAAGTCATAGAGTATTGATTCTGATTCCTGACTGGATGCACATAACTTATTTAGAATAACATATGAGGACTAGTGACCTTGTCTGCATTTTTGATGATTAATCATTGCTGCTAATATTCTTGAAACTTCCAGGGTTTACAAATATTTTCAGCAGTTGCATAAACAGAAATAACAGTGAGCCTTGTGACAGTCAATGCTATTATTGCTAGCAATAGCCACTTTTTCCATTTGCACATGGCAAGATGACTGCAATTTCTTATATTGGACGTTGCTAATATTATTCATGTCTTTGTCTCTTCAGAATTAAGACCACTTGAAAATTGAAGCTGGTGCAGAATGTGACTGCTTCATGCTGAGAACATATAATGCTCCAGAATTTGCACTGCCTGACTGTTCAGTTTGGAGTGAAGTTTAAGCAATCACTCTAATCTATAAAGCCTAAAATGTCTGCAACCTGGTTACCCAAGAGACCACCTTTCTTCACATGTCATACTGCCTGAGTTATGATCATCAGTGAGAAAGGAAATCCCTTGATATAAGATAGAAAGAGACAGGGATGTTGGAAGGGTGTTCTCCTAAGACACCACTTGAGTCCATAGCTTGTTTCCCACCTTTATCTTATACGAGCTAGATTCATTAACCTTCCAGACACACTGCAAAAGTCCACCTGTTTTTCTAAACAGAAGGTGTGAAGGAGTAATTAGGATCCTATGATTTTGGCTGATTTTTGTTAGATACCTTTTAGATGCAGAGGACAGTCTATTGGATTATGCTGATGACAGTATTTGAAATTGTGAATTTTATTTACTGTAAGGATCCCCAGGTTTTTAGCCAACATTGCAGGTGGCATCTGTGCCACCCCTGGATACATGGGATTGGCAGGCACAATCTATTGCCTCCCAGGCACCTTTACTAGATGAGTTTATTTCTTGAAAGTCTAATGGAAACTCATAAAGCATGTCTTGAGGATTCACTTGGACTGTATCCGTTGTATCTCAAGAAAATTCAAAGCCACACCCAGCAAATGAAGATTCCTGCCTCTCCAAAACTTGAGAAAGAACATTTTTCAGCTCTATACACTCAACTAAACTGAGAATATGAAAGTGTTTTTATTTTGAATGTTTCTAGTGTTAAATTTCATGGGGAAAATTCTGACTGCATTTCATCTTTCAGGGATGAAAGGAGAAGAAAATGATGCAGCATCTCCTCAATATTATGTCCACATATCTGTAGTATTCTGAGTACATGAAGAAATCAGACAATGCAGTATCCCTTTACAAGCCAAATTAATCAGTTCAATCAAGGATATCTTCAGGGGTTACATTCTATTAGAAAGAGCCTGCTTACATCATATTTTCCAAAATAATCCTATCAATGCATTTACTCAAGCAGATGAACCTTGAGCTGTCCTCTGGATTTCAAAACTAGGTAATAACTTGCTTTAATAACATTAACAGAGAAGCAGGGAAAGGTTCAGTTTCTGACACTATTGAATCCATCTCAAACTTAGGGTTTTTTAATATTTTTTTTTTCAAAACAGAAGTGTAATTTAGGGATAAGATGTTGTTAGTTATTCTGCTTTGCTTGGGGCTTTGCCACAGAGTGACAGGTCTTTCTTCCTTTCTAGAGTGAGTGCTCTAATTACTCCTACTGTAGGGCAGAGCTATTCTACCACAGCCTCAATGCAAATGTCAGATGTCTTTTCACTTTAAACTGTCTAGTCATTAATAACAGTGTCTCATTTTCAGGAAGAATTTTTGGGAAATATCTTTATATTTAGATACCCTTTATTTGTCTCCTTCATCTTGATGTCACTAATTGTGGTCTATATCCAGTTTCTGTTCAGAGACATGAGTAGACTGTTTTGATAGTTTATATGGCAAGGTGGAAAAAAACCCAAAACCCACATAAAAAATCCTCTGATTGCTTAATGACAATAAGTGTGACCTGAAGTATGGTTTAATAAGTTGCTATTGGTTTGTCAATAAAAGTACAAAATCAAGAATATCAAACTTTTTTCATTCAAACTTAACTGCTACTATGTGGCAGGTTCAAGAAAATTCTTTTAACATGATCATCAAGGTTATACATTGGAGATCACTGTCTCTTACATCCTGAAGATTTGGTGAACAACCTCACAAAACATTTGGCCAGAGCCTGCAAGCCCTTACTCAAACAAGTAGTCTATTGGACTACTCCTGTGTGTGAGTGCTTGCACAATTGGTCTGTTAGAGAGTACGGACCACCTTTTTTTCTTTTAAGACCAATTCTCTAAATTACAAGAAAAAATGATCGCATGTAGGCTTCCTTGCTATTTCTGCAAGTACAAAGTATCTCAACTTAAGAAGACAAATAAATGTCTTTAACAGCTATAAGAGAGGATTCTGGAGAGCAAAGCAGTCTATACTGTTCCGTGTGGGACCCATCATTTCTAATTGGGTACCTGATCCTTCTCCCTTTAGAAATCAATGGCAAATTCCCCCCAAAAATTTTAATGGAACCAGGGCTTTGCATCTACATTGTCAAACTGTCTAGAGTATCTCACCAGCGTGAGTGCCAACCTCAGGGCAGACTGTTAAGGAACAGGGCACAAATCTCAAATGGGTTGTGTGTTCTATAATTAGATTTCACCAACCAAGTAACAAGTTTGAGTTCCTAAAGCACTATAATAGCCTTAACCTAGAGTCACAGAGAGTGCCCTTGGGCACCCTGGTCTATCTTTCCGCTCAGGCAAGCTTGCCTATATGATAGATGGTCCCTTATACCAAAAATCACAACAATATTCAGGTTACTCTCGGTCCCAAAGGACCAGATTAATTGCACCTCAGATCTCAAACCAAAAACTATACTTGTAGTCTGTCCTGTAATACTCACTAATGATTTATTAATGAAGAAAAAGAAATGAGAGGTTAAAGCAGGTAAACATTCATACATAAATGAGATACACTCTTAGATTCCAAAAGGTATAGTACATGCTATAATATGCAAGCTCTATATATCCTTTAGGATTAATCCAAGCCAAGCAGTTTGGGGATTCCTTGCTTATACTTAGAAATATTGCCCTCTCTGAATTCCAGGCAGCATACCGATAACAATTGCTCCTTGACAGAGATTTTTATGCCTTTCCCCAGCATTTCAAGGTGTGATGGGATGAGGGCTTATGCATGTACCCTCTTTGTGGATGTGGGGGAAGCAATCAGCAAAGTTTTTTGTCCACTGATGTTCCGCAATGGCTTCTCTGGTGTCTATATGCCTTCTTTTGCTGGGAGGAGAGGACACCTCTTATGGTAAACTAGTATTTCACACTTGGTAATGCTTCTTCTCTGACTGTGGGGATTTACAGTCTTAGCAAACAATTTTATAGTTACTGGGCAAACACTTAGATATTACCTTATAACATGGGATACAGATATTATAAGTAAGTTTAATATATGCAGTGTCCTACAAGCATTTCATGAAGTCTAAAAACTAAACACATTCTTATAACGCTAATACCTATTTGAACAATATGAACACACAGGTGAATCAGACTGTTTTCAGCTATGCATTTGTCAGTGGTCTGTGAAGCCCAGGGGCATTGGCTTTGGCATTACTTGGCACCTAGTCTGCCAGTGCCACATGTAGGTATACATACATCTTACCTGGCCAATTTTTTTAAAACACTGCCAAAGATCATAGTGTATATTGTAACATAGGAAAATAATGTATTGTACTTTTCATCTTTTTAGACAACAGTTTGTTCTCCACAAATTTCATTTCTGCATAATAACATGAATAAGCCAATCTTTTCATCCTTTTAGTAGCCTGTTTTCAATAAATGAATATATGCCATCTAACATGCTTATTTTGACGTGCATGCATAGGTCATAATCAGGGTATAGTCTTAAAAGAGAGGATGTGTGTATATTTTCAACTTGAAGCGTATATAGGTGTGTAGCTAAAGCTCTGCACTTTAAGTTGTTTAATGCATTTTTTTTAATTCCAGATTTAAATTGGCACTGCCTCAGGGTATCTTTTTAGAGTCATAGATATGAAGCTAGAAGGAACCAAGAGATAATCTAGGCCTCCTATATATCACAGGCCACCAACACCATCCAGCACCTACCCACTAAACCTAGCAACCAAAGACTAGACTACTGTGTACCACAAAAACAGAAGGGACTGAGGTGCAGCTTGCCCAAGGCCCCTGCAATGGCAGGGAAATGATTAATTAATGTGAGCATGATTCAAATGTTGAAATAAGGCACATCCAAACACATATGTGTTGAGGTGTTTGTTTGTATGTTTGTGCACGTGTTTGTGTGTATTGATATGTTTGTATATTGGTGTGTGTGCTTGTGTATGTGTTGGGGGTTGGAACTTGCACACTGTTTTCCCCAAGTTCATAGGAGCCAACATTAATCTGTAGGAAAAAATAAAATACAATCAAATAAATAAAAAAAAAAATTCTTTTCCAGCTAGATGCGGTTTTCCTTCCTTCTTTGGAGTCTACTCTCATTAGAGCTATGGGACTGCCCTATTCCATTGTTTTCCTTAACTACTCTGCTGATCCAATGTTCAGTCTCTAAACTGTTGATGCAGCAAAATGGTTGAAATGGAATTAAGAAAATCACCATTTTAGTTTGGTTTCTAGACAAGAAAGGAAGTTGTTTTTTTTTTCCTTTTCAGCCCAGGGAAATATAAAATTAGTTGGGAAATAATGCACAAGCACAGATTCATTTTAGTCAGGTATAAAAACCAGGATAAATCTGGTCCACTCTATCCCTGACTAATGCACTAGTATAAGCAATTACAAACCTTAAGCAGCCAGTAAATGTGTGCAATTTATGTACAGTCGATGTTATCAACCAGTCAAGGTATGTCTGTCACTGATTTCTACTACAGGTATAGCGGCTCTAGTAAATCATTGCAGCTTAATCCCTTTCTCTAGCAGGGTTGTTATGCCTGACTGTGGCACTCTCAGCCATCCCTGCCCACATAATACTACAGCCTTTCCTCAAACAAACCTTTGTCAGACCTTTAAAATTAACATCACTGAAGTTTGTCTTTGAACTTCCTCACAGAAATGGAAGCTTTAAGGAACTTAAGCTACAGGGAGTGCCTCTTAAATCAAATCTCATGTAACACCTTGTACAACACCATCAATGCACACATGTGAGGCACAGTGATTACACTGGTGTGACATCAGTTTGAATTGGAGAGCCCATGATAAAGGACATATATGTCATAATATGCTCCTGGAAGTGTGAAAGAGTTAAATTACCCTCTGGTTGGAGCCTTCCACTGGGAAATAGGTATATGCTCAGAGATTCAAAAGGACTGTGTGTGTGTGTGTGTGTGTGTGTGTTTGGTGGTAGAAGCTGTAGTGGGCCTAGTGATGGTTAAAACTGACCAGTGTGTACCTTTTTAGAAAGTGAGCCAAGTGTAAGATCATATGTTGAGGGACTTTCAGCACATTCATAAACTTAAACTCACCCTTTTACTCTATGCTCGGTCACCCAAATCCAGGGGCCTCCCTGCTTCTTTTACACTGTGATGCTGCAGCCCCAGAACACACTACTGTGATGTCACGGATACTGCACAGTCTTACTTAAGAATAGATCTCTTAGTAACAGAAAACTGATTGTCTTGCAGTTAAGACCAAGAAGTAGGAGTCAGCAGTCCTGAGTTTCTAATGACTTCATGTGTGACAAGGAAGGAGATGAAGTCAATGAAGGTTCTGAAGGGTGACACAAATGCAATAATAAAAGAAAGAGATGAGACAAAAGTAGAAGTTCTCCTGGGCCATCTTTGGATTTATTTGGAAAACCACAAAATGGTTACACTATGTCTGAAAATTTCCACAACCCCTACTCACTTCACAAGCCACTAGATAATAGTTCTTTTTATGTATTTTTGCAAACAATGCAACCATAGTTGTAATAATGATGACAAGGCTGTTGCCAAACTTTATGAAACACTGACATAACATTTGGTAGAATTGGTGCCTCTGTTGGCAGCTACAGCTAAAGTCTGTTTTGTTTGGTGGGAAAGCTGTGTATCTTAGCCCCTTCATTACTAATAGAAAATAGTTCTGATTGTTCTCTCACATATACCAGCAAACAAAGTCAGCATTTCTCTAGCGTAAGTTACAGGAATATCAGACTCAATATGTATATGTGTTCTGGCTACAAGGCTGGCCAAAACTTTTCTTAATGCTCAGGAAAAAGCCTTATATTCTAGATCGTATGCAAATATAAAATATTTTTAGGTTTGCACCATTTTTCCTCAAATTCCTTCTTTAAAATATCAATACTATTTTAGCAGTTAAAAAACAATATCTCTTCAAAACTAGAAGAACTTCTTCTGGGAGCAAATTGGTGATATGCCCATTGTGGGACTTTTTCATGAATGTGACAAAAGTTGCAGTCTGGTCCGAAGAGCAAAAATGTGTCTCTGACCAAAGTTGCAACTTCTCAAAAAAAAAAAAAAGAAGAAGTCAGTCTTCAAAAAGAAATTAGGAGTTTCTCAGGAGAGTAATGTTGGCAACAGTTGTTGGTGGAATATCCCCTATAAGCCAGATTTCAAACTGGGCAGACTATTCATATAAGGAAAAGATTTTGTGACTAAATTCAGCTTTTTTCTGTTCATGAGAGAAATTTATGTTTACAACCTCTTAATTTGTTCTTTGGAATTTTTTGGCCGAAAAAGTATATGAAAAAATTCAGCTGATTTGTTATTTTTGAACCACTTTTGTTCATCATTATTTATTGTTGCTATTGTATAACTTATAATTGGTCACTTCAGAGCAGATTTTTAAAGGTATTTAGGTTACTAAAGATACAAACAAGCAAGCAGTGGGAGATAGGTAGCTAAGTGATTTTGAAAATCCCATAATGTGCCAATCCTCATCTTTAGGAAGAAAAATGCATTGTAAAGTGTGGCCCTTGGTGTTCAATCTCTTACCCTGTATGTATATACAATGGGGCTGTCTTTGGATTCTCTGTAATATTAATTTCTCTACTACAAAAATTCAAAACTGAGAAATTAGAGTCCTAAAAACATGGCAACCAACAGATTCAACCAGGAGTGAAAATATATTTTGTTCTTACATATTCCATAAAGTGAGAATTTATTATGGCTTATTAGTAGCTATCTAGATTAGGCTCCAGTTCTCTTTCACTTGTCTCGTAACACTGGGTCACATCTAGATTTGAGATGAGGTCAAAACACAACATTCAAACTCAGATTAGGATCCACTTTTCAACCTTCCCTAAATGGGGGAATATTCAGATCTGGAATTTTGGTTCTAGTCCATTGTTGATATTGATAATTGAAGACCAGGAAAATGATGTCTTTCCATGTCGTATCAGTGATTGTTACAAGTTGGTTAGCTTTGTGCCAGTTGTTAATGGTCCAGCAGTGCCATTTTACAGGTTTCTTACCTCACCATGAAAATATATTCTCTCTCTATTAAGCAGTCTTGGGTGTCAAAGTTGAATGTTGTTTATGTGCCGTCTTTGAACATGAATCTGAAGTGCAGAGATCAGCATTTGTAGCTGTAATAACAGTTTTTTAAAAGGACAGGCCTTTAAATTTATTAAACTGCTAGAATCTATGAAGTAATAAAGGTTTTTTTCCCTTTTTAAAGAGCAAACTCAGATCCACACAACCTGTAGGTCATATACATTTTAAAACAGGATTCTTAGCCTACACTCCACTTGCTCCTGGGAAAAGTGATGCTAGTGTAATATAAACTGAAAAACGATAAGAGCTGGAATTGTTGTGGCAGTGGTCATAGAAGTGTTATGTTACAAGGTATAAAAACCTTCTTTGGGAAAGCAGTGTGCAACCAGCCCTAGACCTTATATTTAAGAAAAATTCATGAGAGTCACTTCAGTTAAAAAAACATGTTTATACATTTCAAATGGGCAAGTGGTTCAAAGAAGAATGCAGATATTTGGCAGATTTGGGATTTCATCAGCTTTCTATAGCACTTACAGTGTTTACGTCATTTTGAAACATTCACATCATTATACAAATGCTTTCAAAATGCAGTACACTTAGGTACAAAAAACAATTTAGCTAAGTATCTGGGCTTGTCCACTACATCTAATCTTTGCCCCCCAGTCTATCTTTGGGTGTAATGATTAAACTCTTTTTCTGGGAAGGCATGACAGGAATTTGGGGATTTTGGCCAAATAATTGCTGTACAAATTCCTTCTAGGGCAAAATGAAAACCTTTCTCTTGCTGTCACTCACATGTGTGTACACGCAAACACATGCATGCACTTTTCTCAAATAAAAAATTAAGATCCTAGCATAGATGCATTGAAACTGGTAGAAGGATATAAAATTATACCTTGTGCCAGCCTGCCTACTTGAGATAGAAAGGGCATTCATGCTAATCAAGGGAACTTGCTGCTGATGCCACCACCTGTCCACTTGTGGGGTTTCTTTCAGGGGAGAGCAGCTGCAAAACTTGCTAGATGATGTATTGTTGGAGTCTGCTGAGGAAATGTGTTGAATCAGCATATCCCTTAGTGCCCCTAACAACGACCTGTTGTAACAACTGGGCCTACAAATTTACCCTAATTGGGAGTTTAACTGAGAAGTGAGTAAAAGTTCATAAAGTGTCATAATAACCTATAATAATACATACTGATGAGTAAAGGTGTGAAAGGGAACAGAAAAATAGAATTAGTTCAAACAAAAAGACCAATTAATATAATTCAAGGATTGTATCATGCCTGGTGAACAAGAGAAGTATGGAACTGAAAATCAATGGACCAAAATTGGTGTGTCAGAAATTAGGCCTAATTATTGAACAAAATAATGATGTGTTGGGTTATGTTGCTCATCGATCCCTCTTTGGGTCCTAAAAGAAAAGACTTTGGGGTGAAGACAAAAAGGTGGTGGGCTAACAACTGCTGCAGCAAGCTTCATCCTCATAGCTGCCATGCCCGCCATCTCCTGGGACCTACCATAACATTGTTGGTCCTTGGTTGTTCTAGTCCTGAGAGATCTCCTGGCCAGACCGGGCCAGACAGAGGGAGCCAGATGACACTGTCACCTCCACCAGTTTCAGTGACATCCCATGCTCCACTTAGGATATGAGACTTTGTCACTCCCCTGCCCCTTTGTGTCCTTTTCCTTCATGTCCTTATTTCTTTCCTTTTCTGTCTCTCTTTTTTTGATCTCTCTCTAATAAGAGCCTGTTTTAGCCAGCCAAGTCTGTGAATTTTGCAGTGCTGCTCTAAGCATGTGACCAGAAAAAAGCAGCTAAAAAAAGTGCCCTAAGCAGCTTGATGCTGGTACAAGTAACCAGGTCTCTGAATGGCTGCTAAGAGACCATGCTGTGCCAGTGTTTTTCCAGCCATTAGGGTGCAAGTGAAAGTCAACCCCAGGGACAGAAGATGTATTTTCCATCTTTGCTCTTTTCTCTTCCCTCTTGTGTGTGTTTGTCTTGTTTTGTTTTTTAGGAAGCTGGATCAGACTTAACAACAGCAGCAACAACGACAGCTCCAGCCTGTCTCTACTAACTTCTCTTTTCTGCAAAAAGAACAGTTATTATAATCTTTACTCTTCTAAAGACTGACAGCTGAAGGGAAAGGGAACAAGGAATGCTGTTAAAAAGAAAGCCTTACTTAATACTTTACATTTCAAATATTTTTTACTTTTTTTTACCCCCTTCTTTTTTTGCATCATTATAAAAATATTTTTAATGGTGTGTTTGGCATTGTACTAAGCAGGCTGTGGTCTCGGTATACCAACTCCTACACCTTGTTTAATTCTGTTTAATGTTGGACAGTGACTGAGTCATGTTAAGACCTTCAACTCGTTGGGCCCATTTATTCCAACAAAATTAATACAACAAACCCCTCTCTAACCAGTATATATTAGCCTGCTCTGGTCCTATATGGTTCTTGTAGCAGCAGGGAGGTTGTGGCTTCCTTGTACCAGCACAACTGGGATGCAGCAATGACAACACATGACACAAGCACAAAGGAGATAAACAATATGTGTAAAAATTAAAATTCAGTCACATTCTTATTCCAAGATAGAGAGAGAGAGAGAGAGTGAGAAAGTGAAGCTAGTTGAACAATGGGATAAAATGTAATAAAACTCTGTCCTGTTTTAAATATTTTTTTTTAGTTTTGAAAATTTTCAAACAGCCCAAAAGGACATTTATATTTTTTCAAATAATATCTTCTCTCTAGGTCAAGGTTTATTATAGTCAGATTTACAAGTGGCAAATTGCAATGCATTGAATCAGTCTCAGACCTTCAATCAAATTCAGTATAAACAATTTCACTATATCTGAATTCACGTTGAGTGTCTGACTATAGATTTCTCTACTCAAAGGATATTGTGTAAGGTATTATCCATCTTACCCTGCTGCTGAGCCAGAGCACCAAATGATATTGACAAACATGAACAATGGGACCAGACAGGCATGAAAATTACATGGGCTGACTTTGCAGAATTCCTTGTAAAGCATTCCGTCAAGGGGGAAGGATTTGGTGGGCCACAGAGTTGCAAGAGGCAAAGCCTTCCCACCCTGCGCATCTAGGGATCCTATTGGAAAGGGTCCCTCATGATCCACAGAATCAGAAGCCATCTGAATGAAAGGTTGCCTCTTCTTACAGCTAACCTGGCCCTCCTGCCCCCTGCAGCTGTGTACAAACCCTTACAGAACAGAACCAGAGGGAGTTAATACAACTCGAAAGTTGATTTTTGCACTGAAATCCAGTTGATCTACACTAGGTGGAAAAGCTTCTATCACAAAGCTATTTTCAGTAACCCAATAACTGAGCAAATAGGATATCCAGTATATTGCAATAAGAGGGTCACACTGGCAGATGATATGCTGTGTCCGTCAGTAGGCATTTATGTGTTGAGTGCTTTATAAATCAGGAAGATATGCCCAACAAGAGCAAGTACTGTTTGTCTAAAATTCATAATGGTCTCTTCCTTAAAAGGTACCACTGAAGTAAAGGAGGATAATTTAAAGGGGTTCCTCATGAGAAAAGAAAATCCCAAATTGATTTGAGAAAACTTGAGAAAGTTCAAATAAATGTTGCAATTACTAAATGAATAACCAGAAATTCTTTCAATTGAGATGAACAAAGACAACGCAGGCTAACTTTAGGAATAGTAACTGTAGAAAGATAAAATATTGCCTTGAAATAAATCTCAGAGGACTGTAATTTATCAGCAGGTGGCAGCATTGTCAAAGCCCTAACAGCATTAGCTGGGTGCCAGAGACTCATCATTTCCACTGGAAGTTTTATATATGGAGAGTTCCTCAACCTTTCATAAATTTATTGTCACCCTTGTTGAGTGACATTAGGTGCAAGTAGCCTGTTCCTTCCTCACGGTTTGTCTGTGACTGGGTCTAGTAATTAGAGATTTCCAACTCTCTGAGCTGACTTACATGAATTATTTGTTCCACTCATTGTTTTTGCTACGTGACACTACCTAAATTCTTCAGCTTGTATTTACACGGCCTGGTTCTCAGCCCCACACAGAGAAGAACCAGGTTATAGTTCATTACAAATCTATGAAGCTGAGTTTATGTGAGGGGAAATGGGCTGGAGTGAAGGAAGTTTGGACTTGTTCATGTAAAGTGCCCTGTTTGGGTGTAAAGTTACTCGCTGAAAATTAGTGTTAAAATGCATTTGTTTAAACTTATAGTTCTCTGTAGAACTCTTAAACAAGGCTTTCTAAAATCAGCTGACACAAAGTATTGTGTTTATGTTAATCTTAAGTCTGTTTGTGTGAGATGCTGCACATGGACGTAGGGATTTAGTTTAAACCTAGGTACTAATAAGGGGAGAACAGCTTTGACCTACAACTTGTCATAAGAAAGTTGGCACTGATTTCAAATGGCAATTAAAAAAAAAGTCCTTTCTTTACTCTCATAAATTAAATGCAGTCTGGACTAGGGTGTTGTTTTCAGATATATCAAATTTAAGAGGCAAAGATCAAACTCATGGATACTGAATCCCAAAAAACCTTGGCTAATGAATCCACGGTAAAGTTAATTTCTCTTCAAGTATAACCCAACTGACCTTTGATTTTCTTTTCACCTACGACATACCAGTAATGTGATAGTATTTCCCCCCCTCTTGTTATTGTTCTTAGTCTAACTGCTAATGTATACACAAAATTATTCTAGTCCTAATTAAACATTTTCAAGCTGTCTCACCAAGCCAGTCATGTGCGCACTCATTCTCACACACGTTTCTCACAGTAAATTAGTAACAATTGCTCATATGGTTAATAGTTCAGAGAAGGAAGTTCTCCCATTAGAGGTGTATTGTATTGCCATAATGTAGGCCTAAAATTGACACTACATAGTTGTGTATGCAAGTTCTGCTTAAAATGATGCCAGAGTGAAGCACCAGGATTCATTAAATTGAGCAGAGTTTCTCATTAAATTTGTAGATTGACAGTCAGAACAGGCTGTCATTTGTTTTTTTTTTCCCCAGCTGTTTTTTCATATATTCAATGCTCTATTTAGAGTGAAACTTTACCACCCGATGGTTGGGAGGTGGATATCTTGTGGAAAAACAAGTAAGAAAATATTTTGCTTTATTATTTTACTGAAAAGGGGATAAAACTATAGGGAATTTTATAGGTTTTGGGTTCCTGATCCAGAGTTGTTGTTTTTTCTTTCTTGCAGCCTAATTTAGGCCCAAAACAATATGTGTTGTTTGGCTTGTAATATGCAGCATATACACATAAATTTGTATTCTAAAAAGAACCTAGTTAGTCCTAGCCCATTTTCTAATATAAACTCCACTGCAGGGATGTTAGCAAGTACATTTCATTTTAACTGTGCCCTATAAATCCTTCATGGAAAATTCCAATTAATATGGCTGTGCTAGAAGCTGGGCCAAAAATTAACTGATCTGTTCTTGCACAGCGAAATGGCTTGACGTATATAAGAATGGAACAAACGCAATACAAAAATACTGTTTCTCCTCAAGGCGCTGGAGTCCCCAGGTGCAACTCTTTTGCATCTTAACATAAAAATCTATGAGGCTGCACCTTCTGGTATTAACTGATAACACAAGAATACGCTGCCCCATGGCAATTTGCAAAGATGCAAGATATCAATGCCTTGAGACTCTCAAAAGAATTTTTCCTTCCATAAACATGGAAGCCCAATCACTGATGAGCAGATCTTCTGGAAGACACTCTCACCATGAAGCAGCCTTCAGGGGAATGATTGCCTCTATGAGGAGAAATTATTCATGGGTACATTCATGAGCTGAACTTCTGAAGGGACATCTTTCTGAAATATAGGAAAGTCTTCAGAGAATATAGTCTCTTTGTTAAGCATCTCAAAATATGAAGTCTTTGGAACCATGTCTAAACAAGTGCATAACCTCAGGAGTAAAAGCCATTAAAAAGGGGGCCATCCCTTCCCTAGGCTACAGTGAACAACTGTTTAAAAGAAGCCATTTTCATGTCTACTACCCATGCTAACTGAAATCTACCATAGCTTGCTGATTCCAGTGTTTTCATTCCTGTCCTGCACAAGGCCAGGAGGAATAAGTGCAATGTTTGGTTTTGGTTACATTTCACATGCTTTTGGATCAGAGATACTGCTACAAACCGGATTCACCAGAGTAATACCAACAGCTAGACTGTGACACTGAGGCACTGCTGGTGTCCTCATTCCAAGTAAAAATCCAGGAACCTCCTTCTTTCCCTGTTTGGAACAGCTAGTACCGTTCAGCAACCCTTGCACTTGGGGCAGTGGAAGAGCTACAAATGTGGTTGTCACTGTGAAGAGGTGCTCAGATATTAAGGTGATGGGCATTGTATTAAAAACTCTAGAGAAATAGATAGATTAGACAGAATGAAGGGAAGGATGAAAGCTGCTTGCATTCTCCCCACACTGCAGGCAGGAGAGTCTGCTTAGTTTCTACTAGAACTTCATAGCCTTTACATATTTAAACTATAATTTCCCACAGTAATTTTCAAAGCTTCTCTTTCAAATATAAGGAGTAAGGGAACTATGAAGTGGACAAAATGTATCCCTTTATATTCCCAAGCATTGCACCCAAAAGTTGTACACCCAAATGGAGAAAGGGTCTGCATCTTATTTCAGCAAAGGAAGTGCATTGAAATCATGCTCTTTTATTAAAGACCAGTTACATTTTTTTCAGTCAGCTAGAGTATACACAAACTCTTTCCGTTTTGTAATGCACACACACACACACACACACACAAACAATCAAACCTCCCTGACTCCCCCAAAACCAAACAAGCCCCGCCACACACAATCCTCCCTTTCTAAATGTTTCACATGCAAAACAACCTATGTTAAAAACAAATAATTTAGCTATAAAAAGATGCAATATCCATAAAAACAGCCAAGTTATAAAAGAAATAGTGAATAAGTGAAACAAGACACAATTAGGGTTAATAAATCATCTCAGGACAAAGTTAACTTTAATATGTGTTTTGAAAAGAAGTATAAATCTGTAATCTATTACATTCATACAGCTCATTTTCTCTCATGCAAAGATGTACATATAGGGAAAATATAATGGAAATTATACCCATGTGTATTTGTTATGTTATGATTTTATTCATCAAGAAAAAAAAATCATGTTTTTTTTAAATATAAAATAATGTATTTTTGGATGAGAAAGCTAATGAAGTGTTGAAAATGTTGTGATCTATTTAAAACTGAGATTAAAAAGAAGATGCAAGGAATTTCTAATAAAAATGCAACCCGCATGGATTGTATGTTTTGCATTGGTAAATATACTGGTACAAACCTTGGGTGGATTGTGAGTGAAAAATGCTTGCGCCTATGACCAGCTGCGCTATTGTTGAGTTCACTGGGATCTTTGCTTGACTGCAGCATTTAATAGTGGGCTTTAATGAAATCATTGTGTTTCCACTTAATTCTGCCATAGCTCAATCCAAGCCTGGTAGAAAAAGGAGGAGATTTGGCATCAGGCTGGCAGCCAGCTATAAAACTATACCAAAGAAAGCCATGAAATGAGTCCTTTATATACCTTATATGAAAACTATGGCATTCCCTGGAAGAAGGACTCAAAAAGTCAACCTCATATAGATGGAACTGAGGCTGAAAAAAGAAAATTGTATTTCCTGTCAAGTTTTTCCACCAACATCCAGGAGCACTATCAGAAGTCACCAGGCTATTTTAAACTTTTGCCTTTACTTAAGAAACTGAATTGGTAACCCTCAGACAGATTCAAATTCAGCTTTAATAGTAAAGTTAAAGAAACCAAGCTGGTTGTAAACTTCAGCAGTTTAGCTAAGGGAGGACAACAGTGATGTCAGGATAGATATTTTTGCACCTAAATCTTGTTAGATTTACCTTTAAATGATAGAGGAAAAAGGTTTTTCGCTCTCTCTCCTCTTTAGCCTGATATATAACCACTGATTCTGTCATATGCTAACTGCAAATGTTAACTTTTTAGGTAGTGACCAGTGCAGGAAAACTACTGAAAGAAACAAAACCACCACACACTTAAATTGTATATGGTTATAGTCTTGCAAAAGCAGCTTATATATGCTACTTCCAGACTTGAAGTCGTGATGAATTATACTGTATCTGGCACTCCAATCTCTAATTAACTGGATCCCTAACATGCCAGAGTAGATTAGTACCAACACATTTCTGTCCATGTTTGTAAGTGATATTTCTGTCGTTCACATGATATAGAAACAATGTGACAGAATTAACTTGAGAGAAATTTGGCGGTAATAAAATTATTTCAAATCATGTAGTGAAATGCTGGGAATGTCTTCCCACGATCTATTTTTTCTAAAATTTCAGTGAAAACACAGTAAGAACTATAGATTTACAAAAATTGTTACGGGGGAGATCTTGAAAATCACTTAAGGGATTTAAGAGCACAAATCCCATTTACTTTGGACTTCTACTCCCAAATCCCATAGGGTTTTTTTTTTTTTTTTTTAATCTTCCACTGGCGTACCAGCATTGTCCAATGTCTTTTCAGCTTTGTTTACATGACAAAAATTATTTCTAGAATAGCTTAAGGGATGATTTTTCTTCTTGTCAAAAATTTCAACATTTTCAGGTTTTCGACAAGAAATCTAATAATCTGCAAATCAATTTGTTTTCCAGTTTTTAACAACCATTTTAAAATTTCAGTTTTCAGATGCTGAAAACAAAACACAAGCATCAATTTTCAATTGTGAAAAGAAAATAATTATTTTCTGTGTTTTCATCAAAACCACAAAAGTTTTTGACAAAAATGGATTTTTTCACAAAAATTTCCATTTTGTTGAAAAAACATTTTTCATAATTTTTTTTAAAATCAAATGAACATTTTCAGCCAGTTTTAACCATTTTATCATTCTGCCCAATGAGAGAAAGAATGATTTTTAATTTCATATAAAGGATTAATAGTAACTGCAGCAATATTGCTGAAAGACATATTGATCTTCTTATCTGTCTGTGTAATTAACTAGTTTAGGCAGATAGGAGGAAGGTAAAGGCACCTATATGTATCTTTAGGCATCAAAATATCTTTAAAAGTTTGGCCATCTGTATCTCAGTACCCATTTGCAAAACTGAAATAATAAGACTCTTTTACTTCACTGGGGAGTATTATGAGGATAAATAATTGAGAGGCATTCAGATATGATGATAATGGTGATGCAATATAATAGATTGTTTTTAATTTTTTTTGCAGGATAGTACCAAGGTTAGGAAGAGAATTACAGTTTTAGTAAGTAAATATTTTATGAAAAGCTCACATGTACTGTGTCCAGATGTGTTTTATTTTTTATTCCCCTGACTGTTGGATTTGGAACCTCTACTTGGGAAATATATTTTAAAGAAAGTGCTGGAAACAACTTGCTGATGCTTATTTGATTGACACATTTTGTTCCTGTTTAAGTTATAAATATTTGTTTCCAGTTTACTAGTTATCCTTATACAAACTTATCTACACTGTAAACAACTTCTTCTTAAATCTTCTAAATAACTACACACCATTTATCTTGTACATTATTTACCTTGATGAGATTGTGGGGCATATGTCAGCACAGAATTTGGGACTGTCTCCTGATAGATAAGCTGGTTCTTTGTGTGCCTTCGACATATTGATCTATAGATGACTTGAAGAGTGATAGACAACTTGGAGATTCATATTAAAAGGCAAAATTTATTTAATATTTTACTTAGAATTCTTTTTTAAAATTCTTTTTTTTTTTTTAAATTGGACCTGTGGTTATAAAATGCAATTGAAAAAAAGCTGAAATTTTCTCAGTTGATGAAACCAAAAGTAGGACCAAATTCCAACTTCCATACACTGGAAATCCATAGAATATTACCGAAACCAACAGAAGCTCTGAAGGAAAGTGGACAAAGATTGTGTCCACATCCAAAATCTGTGAGTAAACAGGACCTGTTGGAGTTGTGCCTGACAGATCAGTATTCTTCTGAGTCCAGACTGAGACTATCTTGGAAGGTGGCTGGAGTCTGAAGCTCAGAGTGAGCCTTTCCTGTGACTGGCTGGAAGCCACAAAACGAGAGGCAGAACTACAACAGGTTAGACACTTGATCAATGTCCATTTTCCTCCAAAGCTACCACCCCGAAAGGAGCTAGCTTTATGCCATAGGCAGGGTCTCTGACAAAGGAAGCCCTGTGAAATGCTTCTCACTGATTTAGTCCAGTACTTAGCAAGAATAAAGTACTGTGCCTTCAAAAGTATAGAAGCTGCTACATTATTTTGGGGGAGTCAGCACATATAGCTCTGGTATAACATATCTGGTAACTTCTGCTGCTACCAGGCTCCCCTAATGTGTTACATGGCCGGAAACACATAACATCTGATGATATAACAATCTGTTTTATGGCCTGCCAGCATTGCCAAATTGGTACTGTGTCTAAAACTTGTGACCTGCAACGGTGGATAATAAAAAGGCTTACTCTTATAAGGGTTTTTTTTATAGCTTAACACATGGAAACAGGTCATCTCAGAATTTGGCCCCTAAACATTATTGATCTGACTACTGTTAGCAAACAAATGATATTTCTTGATGCAATCTCAAGTTTCCTTGGTGATAAATCAAGTAGGAAGGGCCATATAGTTCATGGAGGTTCATAGCAAAGCTAATATGGCATTTGCTTCACATATATTTAGTGAGATATTTATTTTCTGTCTTTTCTCTTTTTCCTTCATGCACTGGCACAATCAGTGGATGCATTACTCAGAGAAGGTGCTTACAGGAGGTATGCCAAGAGGGATCCAGGCTTTCTGCAACTCACATTTTTATAAATATTACACCTTTCCAAGTTGCCTATTTTTTATTTGAAAATCCAAACTCTCTTCCTTTGTTATTTCAATTCAGAGTTTTAAGGAAGATATAAGGATTCTCTTGAGTTTTGGGGCCTGTGTCAGGGTGGAGAGGAAATATGTGTCAGGCATCATTGATGACAACTTACTCACTTTTTGCCTTTCATGGGACTTTCCACAGACAGGAAGGTCTGGTCACATCCATCTGAAAAGAAGAATGGTGATTGAGAGTGAAAAATACTAGTTCTCTTCAGGATTCTGCCTGCTCTTCTTTTAATTAAAATGGGGGCAAAGAGACCCCACAGCAGAAAAAAAAAAAACAAATCTTTCATAAAACAGGGCAAGAATATCTTTCCCCTACTATGTGTGTAGTGCATATACACCTATTTCTTATTACTGAAGAATTTATACAAGGTACCTGAATGACTGTCTCCAAGGCAATTTTATCTTACAGGATTGAAATACTATATGGCTTCTCTGAGGGAAAATTAATCTACAATTTTCTATATAGAGTACCATGGGATCAGGTAAACAGTACTTTATTTTCTCCTCTAAAAGACATACTATAAAAATAAAAGTGACACATTTTTTACTTGTTTTGGATGCACACTTTTTCATACCATATGTAACTGTATAATTTATTGGAGATTACACATTCGCTTTATTCATTAGTACTTGTAAAAAATAACTGAATGACTTCTAGCCTATTCTAGTTTTATGGAAAATGAAGAATGACTTGATTTAAACATTATTAACTAAATCAAATGATTCTTTATGAAGCATTTATTTCTAGACTGCCAGGAGTTTCAGCTGCAAATAAACCCCTTGGACCAGGATAGAGATTAGTTCAATGAAAGCACAGTGCTTCCCAGTCTCACTTTATAACATGCATCTCATTAGACCGTGCAAAATCTGTGACTCCCTACAACAGCCAGAGAAAGAGACCGAGAGAGAGAAAGAAAGAGCTTTGCTTCCTCAGCTAGGAGTGCAGCAAGCCAGGGCCAGGAAACAATAATGTAAAGATGATGCGCATACAAATTAAACAGGAAGGACATCTCTTGTAGGTTTAGTAACAGTTTCCTCCATCACTCTTTCACTTATGCTACAGTATGTAGACTTATGGATACACTTTGACATGCACATAAACAACAATGTAAACTGTTGGTTAGTAAACCAGTAGAGAGTACTTAAACATCAGAGGATATAGCACAGGTTGGAATCAGCTAAACAGTTGCAAAGAATGCATAAAACAAATAGAGCCCGATTTATCTTAACAACAAAATCTATTTACAAAGCTGCAAAGGGGACATAAATTATAGAGCAGTGTAAAGCAGCCTTAGGCCTTGTCCACACTAGAAAGTTTTGTCAACAAAAGTTTTGTCAGTGTACAGCCATCGCTGTAATTAAATAGCTGATGCGTGTCTTCACTGTCTTCTTCTAAGAATGGATTACGTTCACACTATCAGCTCTTTTTCGACAAAGTGAATAGTGCACAGTGGGTAGCTATCCCACTGTGCAACTACACACAGGGTGCTTTGGGAAGGGTCTGCAATGCCTTGGGACAGGCACAGCATCACATGATGACGGTTTCTGAGTCCCATCATTCCATGGGCATCCTATTAGTTTGACAACCGTTTTTAAACTGCCCTCTCAGCCATGCTGACACTGCTGAACACAAGCACAAGAAGCCCACAGAAACGGGGGGAGAGGAGAGAGTGAGTGAGTGTGTGTGTGTGTGTGAGAGAGAGAGAGACACACACACACACACAAACTGAGAGAGACAGCCAGCCAGCCGGTGTTGGGGACAGTGAACAGAGTGTGTTTGCACTCATCGCTGTCTCTTTAACTTCAGATAGCAACAGCAGGAGGCAACCAATCCCAAGGCAGAAGCTGCTACTCAGACAGCTCATAGCTGGCGTCCCCTGTTCTCCCACCCTCCTCAGAGAGACAGGTTCAGTGCACCCATGGGGGTGGAAGTGGGGGCAGGGAGAGATACACAGTCTCCACTTCCCTCTCTGGCTCTGCATGGCACTCCCCTGTAGTTTAGGGCAGGCAGGACAGAACTGTGTTGGCTGCGCTGTGGAGCGAGCTCCACGGTGATTTAACTTGAAACCTTCCTGGAGCTTTGAAAGGAAAGGGGCAGAGGCAGACGGCAGCAGGGCAGCTGAGCTCAAACTGTTTACCAGAATGGCATTCACGATGGCATGCTGGGATAATCAGGAGGCTATTTAGCGATATAACCTAAGGGCTGTCTACTCATGTGCTTTTTCGCAAAAACTTTGCCGAAAAAGGCTCTATGCCTCTCGTCTAGCTGGTTTTATTTTGTTGACAAAATAGGGCAGTTTTGTCGACAAAAGGGTCATTGCAGTGTGTATGCCAGGATTGTTTTGTCGACAAGAAGTTACTTTTGTTGACAAAACTCTCTAGTGTAGACCAGGCCTTAGTATAAATGAGAGTCAGGCTCTTAAAGTCTTATGGTAAACACTGTACTTACAAGTCTTTTACCTTGTCTTTATTTTATACATATTAAATTCTTTCATTTTGGTCTGTACTTGCTTGAAGTTTCAAAAGAATAGCTGTTTTTCAATATTGGCTCACTGTGGGCCTTAGAGAAGAGATAACAGATTGATATAGACAGAAAGTTTACAGTTACGAATGTCTGAAAAACTCACTTAAGCAGAGGTAAAATGTTTGGATTCACACTTTGCAGGAAGGTGGACAGAGCTCAGATCACAATTCCTATTTTAAACAATACTTCTTTTGGGGGGAAGATGGATCATTTAACTCATTTTTATTGTTATTAACTATAAAACAGTAAACCACAGACAGCTACTCTGTAGGTCCTCATCTCAGGCATTTTGCTGCAGAACATTGGGAAATGATTGTGATAACACTGGATGCATATGAGATGAAGAACTGGGCATGGTCCATGTTCTGCTGTCCTTCGGCCTGTGTTTTCTCACCAGCTGTCCCAACAGCTTTGTATAGAAGTTGAATAAAATAATATAGCTGACATAATTGAGTCTTGTGAAACTCTGCAATGTAGGCTTTGAAGGGGAAGGAACAGTTGCCTTTAATAAGCAGTTGAGTGTGATAAAAAAGATAAGGCTTGAGCCATTTCATGAAACTTCCACTCCCTGCAACTTCTAGGAAGCAGAACAGAAGTATTTGGTCAGCAACATTAGCAAATGCCACAGAGATCAGCAACAAGTACTGTCCTTATTACATGTTTTGGCCCGGCAGTTGAATCAGTCTGCCTACAGAAACCCTATCCTATGTTTTCCAAGGGCTACATGAATAATGTTACACAATAACTGTTCTCTGTAACCTTTTAATAACATCATAAAATCTCTTGTTCAGTGCAAGGAAATTCTTTATGATGATATCATCAAAGGAAACAGATTATTAAATGGAAAATAACTAGGCATACCTTCTGATTAAAATAGTGCTATGAGCATAACTGTGACGAAGTGGAGATATTCTTGGAGTTTTCTCTGAGTGCTGTGGATGTGCCTCCATTTCCCCTATGTGGTACTCATGTATTTTGGTGAGGGGACCCAGGTGTGTGATCATTGCAGAGACCACTAGAAGGCAAATGGGCCTTCCCCAGCCACACATACACAAACAATAGACCAGGATCCCTCTGCCCGTGGTCAACCAGCTGTGACAGGTTGTAACAGGTGGCATCAGGTGGAGACAAGGTTGAGTGCACACCTTGCCCAGGAAAGAGACAAAGGACTGTGGAGGGGAAAGAGGATATGTCTAGGGGTGGCTGGCTGGGAGGGCCAGTCCCCCATAAGGGCTCAGGGAGCAGAGCCTGTGAATGGGGCTCTGGGGCTCCTCAGTTGGTCGCTGCTGTAACTTTTGATTCCTCTGCTAACATAGGCTTGGTCTACACTGCCGGCGAAATTCAGCGGCAGTCGACAGGAGATACACAAACTACACAGAGTAGCTTGCGTATCTCCCGTCAACTTCCTAAATTCTAATTAGCACGGCGTCCCCACTATGTTGACAGGAAATGCCTTCCTGTCGACGCAGCGTTAATCTTTTTGCAGGGGTGGATTTATTCAGTCAACTTCTGGATCGATTGAGTAGGTCTCCCCTGCCGCTTAATTGATCCTGCAAAATTGATCCTGCACTGCCAACAATGCCGCTAGCGCTGTAGACATACCCAAAGTCTTTCTGAGCTGCAATCCCGAGAACTAACAAACCCTTCTGATTTCCACGCTGGCTGTGAATCGCTTCTGACTGCAAGGCAGGGTACATGGCCCCCTTGGGGCGTGTAAGAGCTCCCTAGGCATCCCATCTAGGGGGACACACTGCAGGAAGCTCAGGCAGAGCAGGGGTGATGAATGCTCTGAGGTCAGAGTCAGGAGGTGACTGCACTGGTGCGAGGGAACCTGAGGGTAGATCCCCACCACTAGAGACCTGACGGGCTTCTTCCCGAGTGGTTCCAGAGCACTGTTCCCATGGGACTCCATCACAATAATCCAGACTGCTTACCAAAGCTTCTGCTACATGAAACTAGCCTTGAGTTTCCATACATCAAAGTCCTCATCCCTTTTTAAGATTCTGGGGCTCTAGAATGATCCTGTCCCTGATTTTGGGGGGACAATGTTAAATGCTATTAAAGTTTATAAATTAGACATGTGCTATCACCTAAAAATATAGAATTTCTTGTCTCTGGCATTAACATTTCATTGGTAGTGCTCTTTTCATAAATCTTGGCGTTATTGTTAAATTATTCATACAGTGTTATATGAAAACACATGACAATTTTTTAAAATGTATTCTTCTAGCATCTTGCAATCAGCTAGAATGCCACTCAGCTGGTTATTTTTCTGAATCTTGCCATCTGAATGCTCTGAATAAATTGTACTTTATTCAATAAGTTTCACTCTTGTTTCCAAGCATTTCTTTTATGGTTTCTACAGCTTCAGTTATATTGTATTACCCTTCTATTTTATTTTCTTCCCTTGTCTTGATTTCCCTTTATATCTGCCATGTGCTTTATTTTAGCATTCTTGCAATCTATCATTTTAGCTTGAAAAAGATATTCCTTATTATCTGATCTTCTCTGGATGTACTTAACTTTGTGACACCCTTCTTTCTTCAGGTGACCTTTGTGATATAATCCTTCACTGCATCCTGAAAGTGACTTCAGACAGCTGGTGCACTTTTAAGTCTCAAATACCAGAACTGCATTTCTTGACATTCCCATAGTGTTCCTGATGAGTAAATTTGAGCAATATAACAATTACATAACATTTCCAAGTACATCATACCTTTTTTTAATTGGCATAAATGTATTCCTTTGGATATTGCTAGTGAATGTGATGAAACATACAAAATGTTTTCTCACTGGGAAAAAATTTCACAGAGGGAGGTAAGTCTGAAAAAAAATCTACTACTTATTTCAGTTGCAAATCTCATATGTATATACTGTAATTTTTCTCAAAAACTCAAATGTTAGAACACCTGGAAATTCCAAATTAAGTTTTCATTTTGCAAAAAACTCAAACTCTTCAGAATTATGGAAATGTACACTTAGGCCTGGTCTACACTTACTGCGAAATTTGGCGGCAGTGAACAGGAGATGTGCAAGCTACATAGAGTAGCTTGCATTTCTCCCATCAACTTGGTTAATTACAGATTTAAAAAGAGACTGCCACCTCACAATGAATACCACAGCATCGATAGAGCACATGATAGGGAGTCAGGGTACCTGAGTTCTCTTCCTACATCAGTCATTGACTGTGTGACCTTAAGTAATGCACTTAACTTCTCTGAACCTCACTTATGCCATTTGTAAAAATATTAATATGACTGTTCATTTTTATTGTTGCAATAGCATCTAGAGCTTCCAATCAGGAGGACCCCAGTGTGTTAGACACCTGTGCAAACACATAATGAAAGACAATTCAGAAGAGTCTGCAGTAAAAAGGAGGAAATGACACTTGATCATCTTTCTAAAGCTTTTGAGATCTATGGAAGAAAAGCTCAATACAATTGCATTGTTATTTTATTAATTTATTAATTAATAGAACAGGTTAACATTTTATTTTAAAAAATTGCCAAAAAATTGAAGATGTGAAGTTGTTTCTCTTATACAGCGCTTGAAGGTGACCCATTTTTTAATTTTTAAAGAATTCACAAGATGTTTCTAAATTGCATTGAAAATGTCATCAAAACCATGATTGAAACAGTTATTGGTGAGCTTTGTATACCAAAATCTGGCCTTTGGTAAATGAGAAGTTTGAATGACTATTTTGATAATACTTTTGATAGCATTTTCAATAAAAAATGTTGATAAACAAGTCATGAAAAAAATTTTCACAGCCAAATTTTTTTGAAAATTCAACAGTTACTTGCAAATTTTTTATGTTTATTCCAAATACTTGAGCCAACTACATTAATTAATTAATTAATTAATTAATTAATTAATTAATATATTTTTATGGATTAATGAGTGATGGGAGCCAGATATTAGAAAAAAAGTGACAACTTCACAATGGTATCTAATATGAAGTAAATTAGACCCCCTTTCTCTAATTTATGCTCTCTTAAACTGAGTTCGAAGTGCTTAGATTTACTTATACCCATTCTGTGGATGTATGAGGAAAACTGAGGGCAAGGGAATTTAAATAGATGGAAGGGGTCCAATTAATGTAGGCTTTTTTGAAAACTCATTCTAACAAGTCAGAACATGTTAACTGAATCATACTATTTATTTATTTAGATTTTAACAGTTACTTTTCCATACTCTAGGTGCCTGAGATAATTAAGAATGACCATATACCACACAAAGATTTTATCTTAATAATTGAATTATCATTACAAAAGTACAAACAAGTCCGCCAAGTCAAAAAGTGAGAGAAAGAAAGATGCCCTAGTTCAACCACAAGTTCTTGAACAAGGTGGAAAAATATTTCCCTCCATTTCAGGAATTCCTGTATAAAATGCAATGGCCTGTGTTGTGCAAGGAGGTCTTTCTGAGCTTAAAATCGATGAGTCTGTTAAGAATCTTCTGTGGCTGAGCTCATCAACCAACCTGTTCCCAAGTGGGTGGGTGAAAATATAGGATTTGCAGCATGCCCAGGGGTTAACCCATCTGGACTTGGGCATATTAGGCGGGCGAACAAAGTTGAATTCCAAAGGTGAATTGAAGGTAATGAATGAATAACACTGCCAGCAGAACCCTCACGTTTAAACCAATGGGGATTGAACTCATGTGCCTTCGCTCACCTCAGTTGCAGCAGTATTGGGCAGTAAGAAAAATGGGCTCAGATAACTAAGTCCCCAACCACTTAAAATTGTGTAAGTTAAAATCAACACCTTGAACTCTATCCAGAAAACTACTGGCAGAGAGTGCAGGTCACAAGGCACTGGTGTAATGTGCTGTTTGTGTGTCATATTGCTTAATAAACACATAGCCAGATTCTGCACCTTCTTCTGTTTCTGAAAGGTCTCAGCATATGAGCCCCTTTACTGTTAATGGCTAGATTGTATCTAGCCAAATATAGATGTGCAAAAAGCTGTAGGAGGGTGCAAGGAGCCTTCTACTACTCAATGAAGTCCTTCATATGAGGCAGGCACAGTCACTTTACTTAATCCTGCAACACACAAGAAACAGAGGAATCTAATGTGGACAATGGTACTAGACACTCTAAAGAAGACGGCAGGGGGAGACAGGCAGAAGATAGGGCCTCTGCCTTTTGTCCACTGCTCAGCGGAATATATACTGGACCCAGTAAAAGGGCTGCTCAGGCCTGTACAAGCCCAGTACTGAGGTACTGTGCCTGTCTCAGGCACAATAAAATATAGAAGATCTGAGGCCTCTTGAAATACCTTTCTCCATAGGTGTATACTGTATAAAGCTACTGTACATTAACAAGACAAGTGCCAAATGTTCACAGCAAATCCTGAAACCATGTGAGACTTGCCTGATTTCAGGCTTTAGTACAAGCTTAAGCCCCAGACCATGTTCACTGTACATTTTAGAAATGTGTGAAGCCCTTCCATGCAGTTCTGGGCCAGTTGAGGGTTAGTACCAAAATAATGGAAGATATATGGATTTGCATGGTTGTGACACAAAGTCATGTGAGATGTGGTAGTTTCAGTGAGTACCACTTGAAGATTTTTGGCTTGTTTGATCTTTTTAAATCAAAGTCAATGTCAGAGCTTGCAAATTCATGGGGACTGAAATGAAAGAAAATATTCACAGGAACCCCAGGAAAGTGAAGTGCCTGATTTTCACACAGCTCAAATATCAACTTTTGAGATTCTTGAAAACAAGAATGTACCATACAAAATCATTAATTAAACAAACACAACGAAAACCAAAACCAAAACCAAAACCCCCTCCAAATCAAAACAAAAAAAATCTGTCATTTTAAAATATAAAATTAAAAGTGGCAAACCTGTTTGCTCTGTTTTGATGCATTTAATTAAGAGCTTAATTTAAGAAAACTCAAAGAAAAATGGGAGGGTTGTAGCTACTAAAACTCCCAGTACGTTCCATTTCAGCTTTCAAGTCAGTAGAATTTTGTTGTGCTTCGTTGCATTGATGACTAGCTGTTGTGGAAAATTTAATAGCTATATCTTATGCAAAGAGTGCGCTCTACAACTAAAACAAATAAAAATGAGGAAATGTACACCTTGTACCTTTGAAAGGTTGCAAGCAGTGGTGCAAAAGACTTAGGTTACAATAACATCTGAAATGAGTCTGAGAGTGGGAATGTAGCAGTACTTGTTTCAAAGTGGAGCCAGTTCACTAAACACTGGAGTGATTTAATGCACCATCAATTATTTCCTGCCTGTCACTTAAACAGGCTCCACATATGCATGCCAGGTCCATGGGTGCAAAGAGGAGGTAGAAGGCAGGATTTATTGGTTGGGGCAAACACCTGCGAATTAAGCAGCTCAGAAATTAGCCACAAGTAGCATATTAGTGCAGCTAATCAGGCACGGTTCAGTATTTCAGTTTCTTGATTTGACCATAAATAAGGCTGTATGTGGTTGCCCTGGGGCCTTCTGGTGATTAACAGCCCTGACCTACAGTAAAGTGCAGTCTGAACAATTTAGTGGGGTTTGCAGTAGTACATTGTAAGCATCTTGCCTAGAAGTTCCTGATACCTGGGTGTCTTGTTCATACATTTTATCATGTAATTTATTGATCAATTTGCTTTTCATTCATTTACCAAAGTCAGGTTATGTTAATAAATTGTAAACTATCAGCTACTACTGTACAACTGCTGAATACAGTCTTCTTTCCTGCATTTTTTCATTATGCGGACATCAGCAAAAGTGTCAATGAAGCTACTGGTGCTACAATTTCAGATTTCAAGCTGACTTGGTTGACTTTCATCACCGGTTGAAATGACTTTCTTTCTTTATTATTTTCAGATTCCTGCTTGGCAGAGTCTACCCGTTAAGACTTGAAGTAAAGAGCTGCACAAAGGCAGCTGTGTGCAGCGCACGAGAACAATGAACTTGATTTGGTCCCGCAAAACTGTGGAGCTAGGCTACGTATTCTTGATTGCCATCTACTAGTACCTCATCTATTAACTAACTATTTACATAGAATCATAGTGTTAGAAGGGACTGCACGGGTCATCTAGCCTCACCCATGGCAAGAGGAAGGATTTGTTGTGTCTAAACCATCCAAGACAGATATCTATCCAACCTCCTTTGAAAACCTCCAGTGAAGGAGCTTCCACAACCTCCCGAGGCAGTCTGTTCAATTGTCCTACTGTTCTTACAGTTAGAAAGTTTTCCTGAGATTTAATCTAAATCTGCTATGCTGTAGTTTGAACCCATTGCCTCTTGTCCTGATCTCTGTGGCAAGAAAGAACAACTTCTCTCCATCTTGTTTATGGAAGCCATTCAAGTATTTGAAGACTGCTATCATGTCCTTCCCTTAATCTCCTCTTTTCCAAACTAAACATACCCAGTTCCTTCAGCCTTTGCACATATGGCTTGCATTCCATCCCTCTGATCATCTTTGTTGCTTTCCTCTGGATCTTTTCCAGTTTCTTTACATTCTTTCTGTACATTGGTGACCAAAATTGGGCACAATGCTATAGCTGAAGGGCTAACCAGTGCCAGATATATTGGTACTATCACTTCCTGTGACTTGCACGCTTTGCCTCTATTCATGCAACCCAAAATTGCATTTGTTTTTTCTGCAACAGCATCACCTTGCTGACTCATGTCAAGGTTGTGATCCCACCACAACTCCCAGATCCTTCTCAGCTCCCAAGCCAGTTATCTCCCATTCTGTATTTATGCATTTTTTTTCTTCCTGAAGTGTAGCATCTTACATTTGTCTTTGTTGAATTTCATTTTGTTGTCTATCACCGAGTTCTCCAATTTATCAGGATCCCTCTGAATTTTAGTTCTATCCTCCAAAGCATTGGCAATCCCTCACCAGCTTTGTGTCATCTGCAGATTTGATTAGTACGCTCTCTATTCCAACATCATGGTTATTAATAAACATGTTAAAAAACACTGGACCCAGAAAAGATCCCTGTGGAACCCCACTTGAAACCTACCTCCAGTCTGACATCATTCCATTAAGAGTTACTTTTTGTTTGTAGTTATTTAACCAAGTATGTATCTACTTAATGATAGTTCCACTAAGCCTGCATTTCTCCAGCTTACTTATCAGAACATCATGTGGGACTATGTCAAAAGCCTTGCTAAAGTCCGGGTGTACTACATCCACTGCATTCCCCTTATACACAAACCCAGCTACCCTGTCAAAGAAGGAAATCAAGTGGGTTTTGCATGATTTGTTCTTAGTAGACCTATGCCGGCTGCTAGTGATTACCCTTTCATCCTCCAGGTATTCATAAACTGAATGTTTTATACATTGCTCTACTAGCTTCCCGGGTATCAATGGCAGGCTGACTGCTCTATAGTTTCTTGGCTTCTCTCCCCCCCCTCGCCCCCCCGGCTTTTAAAAATGTGCATTATGTTGGCCCCTTTCTAGTCTTTCAGGACCTCTGCTGTCACCCATGAGTTTGCAAATATTATTGCCTGTGGCTCCGAGATTTCTTCAGCACTCTTGGGTGAACAGCATCAGGCTCTGCTGATTAATTCAAATTCATTCAAATTGGTCAGAAGATTTGACATGTGCTTTATTCATCCTGAGCTGCATCCTTTCCCCTTTATTGTCTATGATAATTTCATAGATTAGGAGCTCTCTTGTAACACTATCCATGTTGTCAAAAAGGTCAATGGAAGCCATATTGACTTTATTTCTTTGGGAGTTATATATCTGATGAGGGAAGAAAGGAGGCAATATGTCCCCTAAAGATGCAAACGGCTGAATTAGGCATCTTTATCGCCCAGGATGTTAGATGTTGTTGACAGCTCCCAGTCCTCCCTCTCAAAGAGAAAACACAGGAATAGGAGAAGGGTGAGAATGAGTGGCTGTTAGGAAGCAGGTCTGTGCCAGGGTCTGTTGCTAGGGAGTGGACTTGTGAGTGTACAGGCCCGGGCAACCTTCCGTAAGGAGATAGACCAAAAGACGGGATCTGTTTATATTAGGGAGCATGCAGATGAGAAGGATATAATAATAATGAATAGTGTAGAGAAGGTAGACTGGGCATTTCTATGTACCCTTTCACATAGTGCAACAACAAGGGGTCATCTGATGAAAGTGAAAGGCAACAAATTAATAACTGATCAATAGAAATGTTCTTTTATACCACACATAATTTATTGCTGTGAGATATTACTGTGGTCAAGAGATTAGGAGGCTTAAATAAATATACATATATACTGATACTAAGAATCCACAATTGCATTGGATGGGATAAAATGCTATTTAAAAGAGATACACCCTCATGCTTCAGAGCATAATACAAATATTAATTGATGGGTTTCAAAAGAAACTTTCCCTATGATGTTTTATTCCATAATTGTCTCTAATAGTGTTCCTTGCTATTTCCTTTGCAACATGTGGTACTGGCCACAGTCTGTGTAGGATCCAGGACTAGACGTACATGTGTTCTGATCCAATATTTCCTATTTTCCTATGGATTAGGGCAATCCACTTATTCCCTAGCTAAGGCAACACTGAGGAGGAATCTAGGCCACTAACATAGCAGAGCTGGTAGTTTGCTATGGAGGATTTTGCAGAGTAGAGAGGGAAAAGGGAAGTATTAATTAGTAAACCTGGAAACTTATTTAAGGTCTTGTGATGGGCTCAGTTAGTTAAACTAGAAATAAACTAGGGTGAGGTATTCTTGGGTTTCTGGCTGGCAAGCAGATAATCCTTACCCTGGAATAAAACTCCAAAATGTGCTCTTGTGCACTACATAATAATCTATATTTTACAAAGTGTCCTTTCATACCAGTATTCATGGATTTAATAATGGAGTTGCAAAATTAAAATAATAAATAATGCACAATTACAGAAATAATAAATTTATTTAAGAGCTTTACAATACTGCTAGGTACTGGGATAATATATAAAACAGTTAAAAGATAAATTAGGGAGAAAGAAGCTAAAATTAATTCATAAAAACTGATACGAGAATAGAAATGCTTCAGAACATAATGTACAGTCTAGAATAATAAGAATCCAACGATGGGATACAATCAGATCTATTAAGATTCTTCAGATGTATTGTAAGGTACTAGTTTTCAGGGCCACCTCCATGGAAAAATAAAGTAAGATTTAAAAGTGCAGCTATGACTCTGAAAAGTGTGCACAGTAACATCAGATCACTGAAGTAACAGAGCTCTTGTTATAAAAGAATTCTTGTCTTTTGGTAAAGGGGATGTTAAATCTCAAGTACAGCAAACTCAAAATGGCTACATAAAATCAAGCACAGGTTAAAAAAAACAGATTTATTGTGAGAACTCTGAAATGATATCTAGATGATCCCCTGAGCAGCCCTTGAGATGTCAAAGATGATAATACGGTAACAACATCTGGGAAGTATTTCTGGTTTTACACTTAGCCTTTTGGCAGGAATTTATTAAGACAGAATAAGCCTCTGACTTTTCAATTCCGAGTACAATTTGTTTCTCTAATATATCTGCAGGAGTAATGTGTGATGGAATTTTTCCTTTCACAGGCCCACTAGTTGTGGGTGATGATATGCTATAATAGGTTCTCTCAGGCCATATCTCAACAAGATAAAACACTACACATGTACATCTGTGGCCCAGTGTCAGTGCCTTAAATGTACATCAGAAATGCATTAAATCTTCTGATTGCTATTTTGTTTGTACAGCTTGTTGGTTCAGAATTTCCTCTATAATGTACTCTGTTGATTACCTTGAATTATTGGTATCTCCTTGGTAGAACAAGCACACCTTGTTCAGAAATACAGTAGTACAGATGTGGCTTGATCCTTTTTCTTTATTAGTCGAAACAACAAATGTTCTTCTGAGTTACACAGGTACCCATGTGCTTATTGAGAAATATATTTCAGAATCATTTGTGCCCAGAAATACTTTTAGCCAGAAATAAAGGCACGTGATATCACATCTCCTATTTTTCCATACTGGTATGTGTGAGTGTGTACAATACGTATGTAATGTCTTAACAGCATAGAAAGTGAAATGTTAGGTACAACTCTGAAAAAGAATTAGGTTATATCGTGGTTTTGTTATTCTTTCTGGCCAGTTTCTATCTAAGATGGTTTAAATCAATGCAACTCCATGAAAGTCACTGGAGTTACAGTGCTTTACTCACCACCTGAATATCTGATCCTAAAGCTTCCCTGCTTGGACTAGAGAATATTTCTACATTACATGGTAACCATTAATTAAACCATAAGGGAAACTAAATCAACGTTTCTCATTGTGGGATGGGATATACTTAGACCTTTTATTCTTATAGAATTTGAGGATGAAAATTGCATTGAGTTCCTTTATTGCACCCTTCCCTTTCCATATACATAATAAATCTTCTTTTAAGCTGGGTTCAAATTTGGAAAAAATTACTGATGCTCTGCCAGTCCCTGGCCTCTGCAAACAAACCTCTGCCTACTTGAGACAACAAAATGAGACGCCATTCAGAGTATAGCATGAAGAAGTACAAAATACAATCATGTGGTGCTGCTTAGGCTTAGCTCCTCTTTACTGGGTTCAGACACACTCATGGGCACAGATGGTTTACAGCATAGTCACATACCGAAGGCTTTAGCCCCTGGAGTAATGTTATTATGTCAGAATCTAAGGTTTCATTAAAAAAATGTTTCTAGGCTACATGACTGTGAAAAAAAGCTTGAAAACATAAACCAGGTGTAAATGATGCAGTGATGCCTTACTCAGCAGACAGACCATAGCAGAGCAGCAGCTACTAGAGCCTAGGAAAATGCTGCCTCACCCCTCATTCACCACCAGAGAAGATCAGATGCCCTTCAGCTATAGGTAGGGGAGTGGCCTATGCAGGGAAGGCCAAGATGTGTGCAAGCAGCATTTGAGAAAATACTCATAGTTGCATACAAAGAAGATAATTTGTCTGTGATCAAGAGTTTGGTATCTATTATTCAGCTTTCATCTTGTATTAATTACTCTGCTGTTTAAAAAGTTTCAGTCATTCAGTCAGGGAAACAAACCATTACCATGTGACACAGGTGACCAATCAAGCACCACTAATAATGTATAGGAAAGTGTAAAAGTGAACTGTTCTTCTTTGAGCAACCTCTGCATATTCCCTCTCATGGGATGTGCCTACTGGGTACAGATTAGATGAGGCAGATGTATCTTGGTTCCATGTGCTCCCAACCAAGGTAAGGAGCCAGCCACGGGGAAAGCCTCTGTGATGAGAGCCAGAAAACTTTCTATAGACAGATCACACATTATTGCTTCAGACCCAAGCCAACTGGATTCAAAGATTAGACAGTTGACCAGATCATAGGAACAAGGACTCTCAGCCTTCAGTTCCAAGCGTCAGTGCTGACCTGTCTAACCTGAGGCAGATGAATTTGGTCATGGCTGAGATACATCAGTCAGATTCATGTTCTCCCCAGAGCACAGTTCCAACTCTTTCATGCAGAGATAACATATTAGAAATACAGTCAGTTCTGGTTCCACATAGTGATGGTTTCCCATCACAATGTAGAAGACATGTGACTGACATTCACTTTTCTCCAATTCCTCCTCCATATAAGATTCCCTTGGGTTCTATGAATAAAGAACTCTTAACTTCCTTGGTGTTAGAGCCTGGATTTCTGTTGTCACCTCTATCTTCTGGACTGGAACTGAGATAGGAACTGAAATATGACTCAGATCAGGAACCACACTTTAAGTAAGAAGACCTTAAGTAAGAGGGCAGAATAAAGAGGATCCTTATCAACAAAAAGTGTTACCATCCAGATCTGAATATGGAATTCCGGCTAGAATTCCTTTCCTTACCTCATTTGGAGATTGTCTGTCCCAATTTTACAGCAACTTGGCAGAGGTAATATCTGATAGATGGATCTTGGAGATAGTAAAAAGTGGATGTGCTATCCAATTTCCAGCCCCCTTCTCCTTTCTCTTTTCAGGAATCCCTCTCATGACAAACTATTAAAATAAGAAGTTCTCTCCTTGTTACAAACAGGTGATATAGAGGAGGTTTCCCATTTATTCAAAGGGAAAGGGTTCTACTCAGGATACTTTCTTATTTCAAAAAAGGATAGGGAGATCTTTGTCTAATATTGGACTTCAGAAGATTGAATCCCTTCCTAAGGACATTCTGATTACATACACTGTCTGTGGATTCTATAATCCCTTCCCTTATCCCATAGGACTGGTTTGCAGTTTTCAGTCTAAAGATGCTTCCTTTCATATATTTATAAGGCCGCCACACTGCAATTAGCTCTCCTTTGTCATAGGGAGAGAGATCATTTTCAATACAAACTTCTGCCTTTTAGTCTTTCTGTGACCCAAGGATCTTTACAAAATGCTTTTTCGTGGTTGCCACTCATCTATGGACACAGGGTATTTTCATCTACTTCTACCTGGCTGATTGGCTTATCAACTCTCCAACAAAAGAGGACCTTTCTATGGTACTATTTCAGGATTGTGCTCTCTTCAACAATCAAGGTCTCAGAATTAACTAGGAAAAATTGTTACTAATACCAGACAAAGGATTCCATTCATAGGTGCCATACTGGGCTCAACACTGGGCAAAGCACTGTTACCACATATGGAGAAAGGACTACACTCCTCAGAACATATTTGTAAAGACAAGATTAGCCATAAAGCTTCTAAATCAATGTCCAAAACAAACAATTCCTTTCTTTCTACTGGGCTTATGGCTTAAAGGGTTTATGACTTCAACAACAATATAACTTTCTTCGCTCATCTATTAATGAGCTATTTGCAACATAAGGTACTGGAAACTTTCAGAGACAGCATAGATGATATTGACAGGACATTTGTCATCCCAAAAAGGTTATTCCTGGCTGTTGTGGTGGCCCCGTTTCAACACAGCAATGTAAGAAAAGAGTATCTTTCAATCCTCCCATGGCCTTGGTTACTATCTCAACAGACATGGCCAATTCAGGCAGGGAACCCAACTAAACAACTAATGCACAATGCAATTGAACTCCTGTAGACAGAAAGTTACACATCAACACTGTCAAGTTAAGATCTATTTGAAGAGTTCTCAGGTCATTTCTCCCACAAATCTGCCACAGAGATGTACAAGTAGCTACAGACAACATAACAGTCATTTATTAGACTCATAGACTCATTACTTTAAGATCAAAAGGGACCAATATGATCATCTAGTCTGACCTCCTGCACAATGCAGGCCACAGAACCTCATCCACCCACTCCTGTAATAGATCCCCTAACCTATGACTGAGTTATTGAAATCCTCAATAAATCCAAATGAAATCCTTAAAGACTTCAAGCTACAGAGACTCCACCAGCAAGTGACATGTGCCCCATGCTACAAAGGAAGGTGAAAAACCCCCAGGGCCTCTGCCAATCTGCCCTGGGGGAAAATTCCTTCCTGATTCCATATATGGCGATCAGCTCAACCCCGAGATTGTGGGCAAGACTCAACAGCCAGACACCCAAGAAGAATTCTCTGTAGTAACTCAGAACCCACCCCATCAAACATCCCATTATAGGCCATTGGCATATTTACCACTAGTAGTCAAAGATCAATTAATTGCCAAATTAGGGTGACTCATCATACCATCCCCTCCATAAATTTATCAAGCTCAGTTTTGAATCTAGCTAGGTTTTTTGCCCCCACTGCTCCCCTTGGAAGACTATTCCAGAATGTAGGATGGGCTCCTGCCCGGTCCAGTCCTGGCGGCCCTTCCGCGGGCCCAGGCTCGGCGGAAGGCCACTGCACCTTCCTATGCAACCGGGGAATGTTAGTTTTACAGTCTTTCGCCCCGGCCCTCAGGCAGGGCGGGTGAGCTAGGAGTCTTTCGCCCCAGCCCTCAGGCAGGGCGGACGAGCTAGGAGTCTTTCTCCCCGGCCCTCAGGCAGGGCGGGTGCTAGGAGCAGAGAGCTCGAGTCCAGCGGGCAGTAGAAGCTATTCCCCCTTTGGGGGTTGGCAAGGATCGGGGGGGGAGGGGAAGGGGACGCAGGCCCACCCAACTCCACTGCGTCCCAGCCCAGGGCCCTAGCAGTGGCACGGGTGTTGCCACTCAGTCGGCGGGGCTCCTGCCGCAACACGCCGACTGGGTGTTACCCCTAGTTCAGCCATGCCTCTGGCTGTCCCTGGGCTCCTTCCTCCCTGGGTTCCCCGGTACCTGTGTCCGTCAGTTCCTCCGCATCGTCGGGGTACACCGCACGGGGTAGGCCAGTCAGTCCTTCTGCGTCCACGGGAGGTAGATTGGGAAGCTCCTCGGCGTGGGGCAGCTCCTCCAGATCGCAGGGCTGGGGGTATGGTTCAGCCTCCGGCAACTCCTCCAGGTCCGATGCTGCCTCCAAGGGTTGGGCGTCCGGCAGCTCCTCCAAGTCCGAACCGGCTTCAGGGCGGAACTCCCAGCTCTCCGGTTCAGGGGGCTTGTCCCAGCCGCTGCGGCCCCGAGGCTGGGCCCAGCACTTCAGGCCTGCAGGCCTCGGCCAGTCCAGGGGGTCCGGGGGCCCGACCCAGGCCTTCGAGGTGGACTGCCAGCGTCGCTCCTGGGGCCTCAAGGCCGGGAGAGGCTTATCTGAGGCGGAGGCCTGGCGTGGTTCGGCCCTTCGCTGCAGTTGGCGAGACAGCGCGTCTGCCTCCGTCGGCTGCCTTCCTCCCTGAGGCCCCGCCCCCCTGCTGCCGGGTTGGCCAACCGGCCGGGCCTATCGGAGCCCAGCTGTCCAGTTGCCGGGCAGACTGGGCTGCTGGCCTGTCTAGGACCTGATTGGGTGCTTGCGGCCCTTCCGCGGGCCCAGGCTCAGAGGAAGGCCATTGCGCCTTCCTACACAGAACTTCTCTCCTCCGATGGTTAGAAACCTACATCTAATTTCAAGTCTAAACTTCCTGATGGCCAGTTCATATCCATTTGTTCTTGTGTCCACATTGGCACTGAACTTAATTCCTCTCCCTCCCTGGTATTTATCCTTCTGATGTATTTATAGAAAGCAGTCATATCTCTCCTCATTCTTCTTTTGGTTAGGCTAAACAAGCCAAGCTCTTTGAGTCTCCTCTCATAAGGCAGGTTTTCCATTCCATGGATCATCCTAGTAGCCCTTCTCTATTATTAACTGACCAACCATAGGGGTGCACACTCCTATCAGCTGTGCAGAGGAGATTGCATTCTGGGATTGGTCTTTTCCACACCAAGTAGGGAAATAAAGCAATTTAGCACATCAGCTCAGCAGGAACATGTAAAAAATGTATGAGTGGTCTCTGAAAATATCAGTAATAAAAATTATTTTGGGGGGTATCCTCGTCATATCCCAAAACAACACAAAATTCAACAAATTTTGTTCAAGGATGGGCAGCGACAAGCAGTCAGTTTTGGATGCATTCCTAATAAAATGGAATATCAAGGTCTCCTTTATACATTTTCCCCTTTCCTGCTAATTCAGGGGTGATAAACAAGAGAACAAACAATGAACCAAAGTGATTTTAATAGCCACAGCTTTGGCCACTTAATGATAGTTCCCAGACCTGCTGTAATTTTCTAGAGGAATCTCCTATTGCCTGCCATTAGATCTGGACTTACTGACTCAGCAGGAGGGACAAGTCTTTTCACTTTACCTGACTTCACTTCACCTCACAGTATATGTGATGGGAATTTGATGGACATGGAACAGGCTTCCTCTTTAGATGTACGTAGGATCTTACTCAACACTAAAAAAGAGTCCACATATAAATGTTATTTAAGTAAACAAAAAATAATTTTATTGGGGGAAAATAATAACAATGTCAGTCCACATACATTTCTGGCTTAGGCCATATTAGATTACCTGTTATAGTTTTAAATTTACTGATATCTCTTAATTCTTCAAAAAAAGTTCACTTGACTGATATATCTTCATTTCATCAGAGAATTAAAGAGGAATCATTATATACTCACACTTAGCTTACAAGTTCCTTAAAGGTTTATCAATTATCTGTCCTCCAGTAAAATCACATTTGTCCTCTGGGACCTTACCATGATTTTATCTCAGTTCATGCAACCACCATATGAACCTTTATGCCAATATTCAGTTTTTCATTTTTCAATCAAAACTTCTTTAATAATTATGATTACTTCAACAAAAATGGTTAGTAAGTTACAAGCATTAAAAGCTGACCCCAGTTTACAGATTTTCATAAGGATAAGGTGGTTTTATGATCACATCCAAAATTTGAACTTAGAGAGTTACAAAGTTTCATATTAATCAGTCAGTTAATTTACCTGTGTTTTCCCCTAGACTACACAGTCACCCAGGCAAGCCAAGATTGTATACCCTAGGTTCAAAAAGGACATTGGCCTGTTATTTGGACAGGATTAAAGAATTCAGGCATTTTGCTAATCTATTTGCTGCTTATTCAGGAAGTAAGAAAGGTCAAATTGTTACTGCACTGTCTTAAAATGGGTTAGAATATGTATTCAGGAGGCTTATAAATTAGCATCCATCCCTCTCCCACTGGGAATTAGAGCCCATCAAAGTGAATCAAAGTGGTATCCTGAGCTTTCAAAATATATGTCTTGCTTATTGAGATATGCAAGTAGGCAACATGGGGGTCTATTCATACTTTTGTTAGAAATTAGTCTTTAGACTTGGTATCCAGGTCAGATGCAAGATTCAGCCAGGCAGTTCTTCAATCCTTATTTGATAGGACACCAGGTCCCTTCATCCTTATGAGACTACTGACTACTACTGTCCCATGAATGAAAATATGCAGATGCCGCTTGAAGAAGAAATTAAGGTTACTCAGCTGTAACTGGAGTTCTTTGAGATGGACTCTTCACATTCACATTCCTTGCTCATTTTCCCCTCTTCTCCAGACTCTTCTAGCTAATGGGACCTAGGGGAGCAGTGGAAGGAACTGAGGCATTCGGAATACCACAGAACCTATTATAGCCTTGCCCTCAGAATGTTCATAAATGCTGAAAGAAGGGGTAGAAGAATCTAATGAATGCTCCAACAGGCACTGCTAACTAAAGTTCCACCATCCTAGCTGCACCCGCTTGGCATGTTCCATGGCTGTGTATATGTATGGTCCATCTCAAAGAACTCCGCTTACAGGGGAGTGACCTTCACTTCTTGATCACTCTATATGTAAATTTGTTTGTATTAGCCTTGCATTAATACTTGTGAATAACTAATATGTTGTCAGAAATAATAATCAACTAACAAACGATATGGAAATAGAATAAAGGACTACATTTGTTATAACATTTATTTACAATTAATAGCTTAACTATCTCTAAATTAGAGATTAGAGTAATGACATTTAGGCAAGTCACCTTTTTATGTAAGGCATAATGAGAATGCAGTAGCAATTGTCCATTTATTTTAATAAGCAGCCAGTCCTCCTCTCATGGAAGTCAATAGGCGTTTTAAAATTGACTTTAATGTAATGTATGCAAAATATTAAGACTAGTTTATTTTGTAAGGTTTCTCAGTATGCTATTTGCTTCAGGGATACTCTGTAGGATTCTTATTTTATGGTAATAAGGTAAAATGAGCACATTTGCCTGGCCCAGTTTACCAGTTACTGTTGATGAATGCTGATGCTTATATAATGATGGACAAGACATAGTTCACTGTTCAGTGTGGTTTAATGCCTGAACTGGCTGCTTTCAGTTAAAAACAATTGCCTTAGTAAATGAGAGGCAAACCTTTCCTGGGTCCTATGCTTCTAGAGGTACTAATGTCTTATGTCAAGTTGATAGTGTTATGATGGATTATTCTCTGCAAGAAGAAACTTTTATTTATATTTCTCAAGTGAGACTCAGTTGAAAGATAATATGGAAGAAGAAATATGATATAATTGGAAATCATGATCTAATATAGTACATAGTATTTTTTGTAATCAGTAGGTTTTAACCAAAAGTAATTTACAGTCTCTGGGGTGTTTTTTAAGAAACAAACTATACGAAGGGATAGCTGGACATTGCTGTGTAGTTATGCCTAATACATAGGGTCCACATTTTTTAAAACTGCAAATGGAATCAATTGTGGACACAAATGATGGAATTTCAATGTCTAACTAGTTGGTTTGTAGATACAAACATCATTTGTGCCCATCTAAATTAGGTAGACATTGAGATTCCATCATACGGTGCCCCAAGTGATTGTGGGAAATATATGAGAAGTTGGTTTAAAGACCCTTTGAAAATTTCTCCCTATACCTTTGCTCTATAACAAAACAATGGAACTAAATCATAACAGCATTTCTTGTTAGCTTTCTTGTTAACAAGCAAATTTCTTTATTTACATAATTTAATCTGAATTCTTTCCTGTGAGGAACGTATATTAAGATTAACAATTCAATGTAACTGTTCATCCAACTTTCAAGCCCTTTTCATGAGAACTGAGTAAGGAGGCCTAGTAAATTACTACTAGCTGGGAAGGCTCCTTACATCTCACCCCACTTATACCCTGGAAAGGGACAGGCACAACGAGTTCATTGCACTTTTAATATGGTTTTCATCTTTGTTACCCAAACTTTACATAGATCTCTCTCTCTCACAGGTAAATTATATATAGATATAGATTATATATAGATCTAGAAAGGTGGATAGTTCCATAGAGACCTGTGTGGAATTCACACATAAGTTACTCGGTGCAGTACAGGGGAAACTAAAAGAAAATATTTTGCCCATTTTACACAGGAAGTCAGACTAAATGATCTAATGTTCCTATCAGGCCTTGGAATCCATGAATCTATGGCTATGGCTACACTGACGGCGGCAGATCGATTTCTCTGGATCAACTGAACGGTCAGTGAAGACCTGTTCAGTCGATCCAAAAATCAACATATTAAGACCACCTTTAGGTGTAGCGCTGCATCGACAGGAACACAGTTCTGGTCGGCGCAGTGCAGTGAAGATGGCGTGCAGAAGAGAAGCAGAGAAGTCGATGGGAGTTACACAAGTTTTTTGCATAAATTGCGTAACTCCTGTCGACTGCCGCCAAATCTCAGAGATAAGTGTAGACAGGGTCTATGAGTCTTGTTCATTGTCCTTTAACACACTCATTACATTTCTCTGTGCAGGCTAATGCAATGTTTACCATTTTTTCCCAAACAATTCATTATCCAGTTTAAACTACTATTTGAAATCTTTCATTTTATATATATGCTTTTATAGATATATGTATCCTCATATATGCATGGCTTTAGATGAAGGCATGACAAAAGAGGTGGGAATACCACCAGTTAGTCAGGAGGTAATTGGGCTCATCATCCATGGTGAGATTTATTTAAAATATGCTGTGATTGTTTATTTTATGTCTCAAATTAGATTGAGGCCACAGTGCATTTTATTACAAAACTTTAATTTCTCTTCTGCTTCAAAAGTAAACCCTCAATCTTTTCCTTAGGAACATGTGATGTGATTTCAATAGAATAAATTCACTTTCACATTCCATTCAACACTTGATTAATTCATATTACTGAGGCTACAGAAATATGATTAACTAATTCCTGTCTTATAGTTCAGAACATGTGCTATAGATAACAGTGTGAACCACGGTTGATATTTTATTCAATGGGGCCTTTTTATGACTTCAGCGAGATTGTGTTTTCATTAAAGAATGGCTGCAATCTAATTTATTTGGAAGAATTAGTATACATTTCCTCCTTGGAACTGTCAGACATGGAATAAAATTGAGCATAACAGGTTCTCGTGGTTCCTAGAGGAAGTATGAAAACAGTTTGGGAAGTCTGCTATGCTAGTATCATTTCAAAGGATATTTGAGAAGCTTATCAATTTGTTGCTAAACAGGTGGTACATAGTTGTCAGTTCACTCCTTTGAAGAGTCTTAGGGGCAAGAATGCTGCATTATTATGAATAATATTAATATGAGAAAAATATTTTGCTGCAAGCAGTACATTGTAAACACACATAGTGACCTGGATCTTCAGGGCATGGCTACTGGAAAACCATTGCAGTGAGAAACCATAATGCTATATTCTGGCTTTGGTATGCACAATGTCAAAATGTGCCTTTTTTTCTCATGATAGATCAAAGTCAGCATATTGGGTAACCTGTCATATGGAATCTTCCTGAGGGGCCCAATTAACTGTGAGAAGAAAGTAGCTTTTGAGAACAAGACCATCTAGGAAGAAAGAAGAAGAAGAGGAAAAGGTGAATGTTTGGATAATGAGCAGAGATAGTAAAGGATGGTGCTATGATGCAAGGGACATTCCACTTATATTAGAGGTTTGCTCAGAAGAAAGGAGAGATTTATGGCGCAGACTTGTTCTGTAATGTTACTGATTCATCACCTCTTGCTTGTTTTGCTGAGGTAAAAGCTGAGTAGATCTGAACAGAAGGCAATAATTCCATTTTGAGACCACTTTTCGAGTTGCAAAATTTGTTTTCATGATACACTGGAAGAAAACCAAAACCTGTTGAATGGTTTTGAAAAAAGGGAAGTATGCCAGGTGGAGAGGTGTGTGGTTAGGGCTCTTGCCTGTGGGAAACCCAGGTTCAAGATCTTGCGCCGCATGTTTCAAAGCAGATTGTTTTCATTCCAGACCATTCCATATCAAGTAGGGCACAGACTTAGCTCTTAGCCCAATTTCCAGGCCAGTACTGTAACCACGCAGCTACGGAGTCTTTTCCTTGGGTAACGCCCCAGACCTAAAAACCTTCTGAACAAAAGTTCTGTATATATACCAAAACAGTTCTGTGAATGTTTCAGATTCCACAAAACAACCTATTTTGCTGAAAAGAAATTTTGGCAAAATGTTTTGACTGTCTCTAAAGTAGAGTTCTCCCTGCCCAGGAGAGGGATATTTGTATCCTCCCATGCTGCACCTTCCTTTAATTCCTGGCTACTTGATCTGTTTGTCTCTAGCTCCATCTCATTGTAGAGCTTCTGCTTAGAAATGTCCCCACACCCTGGGTGGGTTCCTGATACATATTTAAAGAAACAGTGTGCATGACCTCACATCCGCAAATAATTAAAATGTACTTCACATCAATAATAACATTTTGCTGAGATGCATGATGTTTTAAAATAGATTACTTTTATGTAATGCAAATATAATTGATCCCTTGGTGTCCATATATCCTAAGGGGGCACAATTTGGGGTGGGAAACAACAAGGAGTTCCAGGGTGATTACTCAGGACAATCTAAAAGTAGCATGGCCAGAAAATTGGGGAAACTGGTTGTGAGGAATTGAAAAGGACTGGTAATTGCTAGCTGTCTCACAAAGGGATCATGATTCTTATGAACAGCATTTCTAGAAAGCACTATCTAATGAATAGCTTAAACTGTTCTATGTGATATTGAACAAAACCGAACTTGTTAGCTAGCTGAAGGCAAATAGTGTGTAAAAGTATCATCAATAACAGTCAATCTGTAATATTTTTATATATGGTGGCATTCAAATTATAGGTTCAATTTCAAAGGATTTCTTCTTCATTTGAAGTATGATTGTAGGGAAACCAAAACTGAATTGATTTCACAAACAGACTAACTGAAGTGTCACTTTTGGGATGGCTATGTTGTCCTTCTGAAGAAGCCAGTCTTTCAGCCTGTTAGGTGCATTTGAAGTGATGCATGAAGTGGGTCAGGATGGGTGACCAGCAATCCATATTCCTAAAGGTAATGGAGAGATAATGTCAGCCAATTTGTGGCATTCCTATGAGTTTACTCTAGATGAAACATAAGTCACACAACAGCTCTTCATAGCTTACCCAAGTGCCTACTGTATAATGGAAAGAAACTGAAATATTGGTATCAATAATAAAACACTATAGAAAGTGAATGAACTGAATAGAATAGCTAACCATTCTGGTGTAAAAAAAAGAATATTGAAATTGAATACAGTAAGGATAAACACAAGTTTGGTTTATAACAGTTGAATAAGTTATATTCTTTGTAATGTTTGGGGGAGTCAAAGTGATCTCACTGGAGTGAAGTTATGTACAAGCAAATAACAGAAGTATAAAATAAACCAAAAATTGTGAGTAAGGGAGCACAAGAGCTTCTTCTGACCTATGCTAATGGAATTCTGAATGTTAGAATAGCCCATACATACAGCTAGTTGAATTGTTCATTGAAAATAATGACTATTGTGAATTTTGCCCTTTTTTGTGGTTAAAAATTTGTTTGTAAACTAAATCTGATGTTTAAAACATATTTATTATTCAGAAGCATTGGACAAATACTGTATTTTACAAGAAACTTATTTCAGGTTCTGCGTTATTTTTTAACTGTAAGTTCTGATGCTTTGCTATCATGGTCTTCTAAATTATAGTATTTTTCCTGCTCCCTTACTACTTTACTAAAACTTTTAAAATAGCCTGATAACAATCAATGGATAATGAACAGAAAACAATGAATATCTGGTAAAAAAAATTGTGATGAATAACCATTTGTTCTAAAACTTGTGAAATCTTTGGGATTCAAAGCTTTGGAGCTAGTGGTCAAACAAATATTTGCAAGGAACAAGATGTACTCACTTGTTTTAATCATAAAAATATTCCTGAATACCTTTTCTAAAAAAAACCAGAAAAATAAAAATCAACCAGTGTTGCATCCAAAGATGATCTGTGCCCAACGACTGCACAATCTAAGTCACTTACCTGTTTGTTCTGAGCCTGTATGGTGCCTAATAGAACTTGGTCCTGGTCCACGACTGTGGCTTCTAGATATTATTGTACTACTACTACTACTACTAAATGCTGTAGTAGTCAGTGCTTACAGAGTATCCAATTACCAGTTCAGGGGCTCAGGCCTTGCAGCAGGGCAGAGCCAGTTATCAGGCTTCCTGGCCTAACATGAGATAACTGCCACCCCATGGGTAGGGTTGGCAGCAAAGGACAGGGTAAGGGCACCCAGGTCCACCCAACTCCACTGGGTCCTTGCCCAAGGCCCTAACAGCGGCAGAGTTTTCTGCCACTGGGTCAGCGGGGATCCAGCTGAAATACACCAACTTGTGCTCTTACAACCAAACTGGATTAAAGTCTGGCTTCCCTGGGCTACTTCCCAGGATGGGGCGTTCTGCAGTTCAAGGGTCTTCTGTTTCCTCGGAGAACACTGCAATTGGCAGTCCTGGCAACAGGGACATCATTTGGGAGGGTAAGAGGGGATGCCAGCCTCCCTAAGCTTTGCACAGGAGGTCTGCTAGCAGCCCACATCCTAGTCCCAGGCACAATCTGAACTGCAGAGCAGCCTGAGGCCTTGTCTACACTAGCACTTATGCCGTCAAAACTTTTGTCACTCGGGGTGTTAAAAAAAGACCCTCCTGAGCAACGTAAGTTTTGCTGGCATAAGTGCTTGTGTGGACAGGGCTGTGTCAGTGGGAGAACTCTCTCCCGTTGACGTAAGCGGCTACACAAGTGCTCTTACAGCAGCACTGATACTGCTGTGCCACTGTAGGTTTTAAGTGTAGACTAGCCCTGAGTGTGGAATGTGAGTTTGCTGCTCCCAGCTTGTGCCCCTGGGGCAGGGAGTCAGTATTTTGTTTACAAACAGAGGCAAGGTGATTAAGATAAGAAAGTGGTGGTGATTAAATGACGGATCTGGAAGTCTTAGCTGAGCATGTGAAACAGGAATCAGGGTTTGGGGGTTCAGCTGTATTCAGGCCAATTCCAGAACAAAGAATAGAAATTGTATCCACAGAGTCCATAAAGTCGACAATTATTACCATGATTTGTATTATTCACTGGTCACCATCTGTGTGCTCAGCACTGTTCAGAATATGTCAGAAAATATAGTTCCTGAGCCAATGTGTATAAAATGTGTAGCCCTGGATAAGATGGCTCAGATATTTAAATATGAAGTATATAGTTATTGAGCACATGTTAATATATCTAAGTGGAGGCACGCAGTATTTAAGATGTGCGCTTACCATGGACTCCAAGATCCAAAATAATGACTCCAAGATCTCTTTATTGAGTGGTAACAGTTAATTTAGACTCATAATTTTATATGTATAGTTGGGATTCTGTTTTCCAATGTGCATTAGTTTGCATTTAACAACATTGAATTTCCTCTGCCATTTTGTTAACCAGTCAACCAGTTTTGTGAGATCCCTTTGTAACTTTTCGCAATCTTTGCCACCTCACTGTTTACCCCTTTTTCCATATCATTTATGAATATGTTAAACAATAGTGCTCCCAGTTCAGACCTCTGGGAGACTCCACTATTTACGTCTCTCCCTTCTGAAAACTGACCATTTATTCCTACCCTTTGTTTCCTATTTTTTAATTGGTTACTGATCCAGGAGAGGAGCCCCCTCTTATCCTATGATGCTTACTTTGCTTATGAGCCTTTGGTGAAGTACCTTGTCAAAGGCTTTCTGAAAATCTAAGTACACTATAGCCACTGGATAACCCTTGTCCACATCCTTCTTGACCTCCCTTAAAGAATTCTAGTAGATTGGTGAGGCATGATTTCCCTTTACAAAAACATGTTGACTCTTCCCCAACAAATTGTCTTCATTTATGAGTCTGATAATTCTATTCTTTACTATAGTTTCAACCAATTTGCCTGGTACTGAAGTTAGGCTTACTGGTCTGTAATTGTTTAGATTGCCTCTGGAGCTTTTTTTAAAAATTGGCTTCACATTAGCTATCCTCTAGTCATCTGGTTCAGAAGTGAAAGCAGTGTTGCCAACTCTCATGATTTTGTCATGAGTCTCATGATAATTATTGTTTCCCTTAAAGCCCCAGCTCCTGGAGTCAAATGGATCAGCAATGATTTCAGCCTTCAATCTTAAAGAAAAAGTAAGTTTGTAGCCCTCGTGGTTGTGGAGAAAGCTTCAAAATGTGACTCCAGTGCACCCTGTAGGCTCAAAACGCAGAAGGCAAATAAAAAGAACATCAAATAAATTGCTTTTACATAATCTCATTATTTAAAGCCAATCTTATTATTTTTGGTGAGCCTGACTCATGATTTTTGAACATTTGGGGTTGGCAATCCTATCTTGAATGTGTCAGTTTCATTCTTGTTTAAAGTCAATTTCTAGATGATTATTTGTAGTATGGTAACTTCCCTAGAGCCCCAGACAGGTGCAGTATAAATTCACAGGGCCTTGACCTAGCCTAGTAAGATATTTCCAAAAGTTAAATGATCTATTCCAAGCTTGATGAACTGCAAAAAGGAAGTAGCCTAAATGATAGAAAGTAATTGAGATTGTTCTACATTTATTTCAATTGTATGACAGAGTTAATAACAAAGTAAGAATATACATTAAAATTTTAAACCTAACCAGTGTCTCTTTGTTATTCAAATAACAAATATCACAGGATCTTTTTCAGGGGATAAGGCAACAAGCCATGTTTATTGTGAATACAGAAATTTGCTAAATAGTATCAATAAAAAAGTATCAACAATGTAACAACATCAATATTGAAAAGTTCCAGAGGGGTAGCGGTGTTAGTCTGTATACAGCAAAAACAATGAGAGTCCTGTAGCACTTTAAAGACTAACAAATTTAATTTCTGTAGGCATAAGCTTTCGTGGGCTGTAACCCACTTAGTCAGATGTAAGGAATAGAAATCACAAGGCACATATATACATATCCAAAGGAAGTAACAGCAGTGGGGGAGGTGGATGACAGCAAGGTCCATTCAGTAGAGTATTTGAGGCCTATTCACAACCATTGATTAGGAGGTGAGAATGTATGATCAGAGGCAATTACTTCTTATAATGAAATAACCATTCCAAGTCCCGATTCAGACCCAGTTTGATTGTATCAAGTTTGCAGATCAATATTGTTCTTTACTTAGTGAAATAGTATCAATAATGTAAATACTAGGAAAACTGTATCAACACTGTATCAATACTACAATTACAGAGATTCTTGTTAATAAAATATACTTTGTTGGCACATGTTTCAATTGGTACTTTCATTCACACTCACACACACTGACAGGCATACAGAGACAGGGAGACGGACAAACACACATAGGGGTCTCACAGATGTTATAGTTACCAGCCTCTTGGTACTCATGGTAGTCACTAGCCAGGTGACTGTAGCACAAGGGTGAGGAGCAAGGTTCTGCCAATGCACACTGGTACTCCTGGCTGGTGTGGTGATGTAAACCCAAACCTCCAGCCTTCATCTTTCTGTCCCATTTTATAGGGAAAAGACCCCATGTAAGTCTATGGATTTTTGCTCTGTCATGCTGCATCTGCATTTGGTGTGATCCTTAATCACCCACATTGTTGCAAGCCTGATCAGATTTTGTTCTTTGAAGTGGGCTGACTCCAAAGTTATCAGGGTGGACTCCTCTTCAGCCAGTTGAATGGTAAAAGTTATTATCTTTGCTCCTTTCTTCCTCCCGTAAACGTTTGAGGTGAAGTTGGTGTTTTCTTCATGTTTCCACATCCCTTACTTAGACCAATTGTTCAATAACTCTCCCGGTCTACACCCATCTCAATTGCTCAGCCATTCACACTATAATCAGTGCAAATGTCTTTTAAAGCAAATATTATTTCATTTTTGATTTAAGCACATATAAAACAGGATTTTTACAAATATACTGAAAGCGGGTAAAATCAACAGATAAAATTGTCAGTGGAGTTGTTTTATTAATAATCTTAAAACAGATAGAATTATAGAAAGTAAAGACAGACTTGAATTATTATGCAGTAAATGGATATTTTAAAAAGGCTGAAGTGAACATTTAAAAGGGTAGAACAATAAGAGTCAGTTGGGTTTTAACTTTTGATTAAAGTTACAATGTGTCAGGCTGAAATGCCTCTTGGTAGGAAGGGCAGGGGGTGTGGCTCTGTTCTTTCATGTATTTCATGAAAACAGGATTGGGCCAACACCTTAAGTGACTTGACACAAGATGTCAGAACGTTAGTATTAGAGATGAGTAGGTCTAATATTTATCAAATTTTCTTTCTTTATATAGGAATTGGTTACAGCTAAATTGTAAGTTATCTGCAAAAAAAAAAGTAGAGTTTTCAGGTGCTTAAGTAACCCCTGAAATCACGGTTAAAGTTCCCCCACAATCTGAAATGGCGTCCCTGCCTCCCCCACCAAAATCTGAGATGGCACCCCTGTCTGGCCACTCCTCTCCAGGGTCAGTCTCCTCCAGAGGCAGGGCATGGCAGAATGCAGGATGGGTTCCAGAGTTCTGCGGTGGGCTGGAGACGTCTGCTTCCTTCCCTGGCTTTCGGTGAACTGAATTGCCCAGCTAGTCTTTTCTACTTCCTGTCATAGAATCATAGAATCATAGAATATTAGATTTGGAAGGGACCTCAGTCCAACCCCCTGCTCAAAACAGGATTAAACTCATGCCATTCTGCTTCCAGCAAGAGGTAAGGGCAGCCCAGCTCCACCCACCAGGGAAATGTAGTGATCCCTCATGCTCAGTGTTGGTGGGAGGCCACTCTGCCTCACTATAAACCTGAACAATTGTGTTTTGATTTTCAGGCATTCTGACAAAAGCAAAGCAGGACTAAATTCACAAAGCAGCCCGAGGAGGAAGTGGTGGTGTCCTTTTGATGAGCGTTAGGACACTCCTCTGGGATGTAGGAGACACAGGTCTAATGCCCCCCTCTGCCTGATACGGACAAATAATTCAACGTGGTATCTGACATTGCAAGGACTTACCCTAGCTATTGGACTGTGGGATGCGGCAGTAAACAGATCTTTCAATCTCTTCTCTTCAAGATGTTCCACTTTTATAAATAATTAAAGAGTTCTTGGAGTAGGAACTTGAACACAGGTCTCCCAAATGCTAGGCAGATAGCCTACCTACCAAACTACAGAGTCATGCTTGCTCTGTTTTCCTGGGCCAATGACTATCCATTGACATTCATAGTGATACTTAGTTAGATGGGATACAGTAGATGAATTGTTTGTGAATAACTGTTAGTTTCTTCCTGTTGGTTTTCCTTTTCATAATAAGAGTATTGAAGCCCAAACTTGGGTCTTACAGGGACTCCACTTCCATTTTTGGTGCAAAACATCAATATTCTAGGTGAAAGTGTTTATTAAATACAGAAACTCCACAGAAAGTTTAGTCTTTAAAAGTTCTACAGACAATATAACTGTGCAAACTTAACTGGGAATCTTACAGAGATGGTGTGTCCCTGTAGAAGGAAACATTTTTAGAAAATTGAGAAAACTCAGTAGTTTACAATATTTTTCTCTCCTTTCTCATTATTTGCTACGTTTATAAGCACATTCATCTTAGTTTGGACAATGCCAAATGAACATAGTTGAAAGATTTTGAGAGATATTCCACAGGAAAGGTTTGTCTACAGTAAAAAAATGATCTTTCATTTATGACAAAATAATATCTTTTCTTTTTCAGGCTAAATACAGAAAAAAATGTACTATGTTACATGTTTCAGAAAATTTTGCTTTTTTCTCCTTTAAATGAACAAAGTCCCTCAAATTCCTTTGGATGTGCATGTTATATGCAGGACAGCAGCACTCATGTGTATGTCCCTTAGAAAAATGAGGGTGTACTGAACTAAGACTTCATACTTTGCACCTTTCCTGACCAGCTGGAAATAAACATACTTATCTGATTAGCTTGGGTCGTACTGGGGAATGGGCTCTCCAAGTAAGATAACTTCATAGTGAATATACAATAGACTTCTAAGTTATGTCTTTCATGAATGATGCTTGTAACTAAAACAAAAGTTTACTCCTGGCAAATTGGAAATTTGTTCCAAATGAGGCTCAGAGGCTTCCCCAGACCACATAGGCAAACCTAAAGCGAGATGACGGAAGAACTGAAAAGATTTGTTATAATCTTATTAGCACAATCTTGCAGCCCAACTAAAGCTTCTTTAAACTCCTTTTACATTCCTGAAAGAAGACAAAATAAATAAGCAAATCCATGAGAAAGAAGCCATACTGGCTTAAAATTGCATACAGAAGCCTTTGGATCAAGACTCTTTCCAGCTTCACTCAGTTCTTCCACTTTCAATTTGGAACAATGTGTGTCTTTGCTGGGATGATGCATATTAAAAGTCTATGACAAGTTATAAGTACATAGAGATTCAATGGATTTTTTTTTTACAGTGGATTCTTCTACTTTGTTTTTCTATCAAAATTATATGCACAGATTTTAAATAAATTGAACAGAGTTTTAGACTTACCTCTCTAAAAGATGACACATCAGGCTGTACTGCAAATCTAAGGTGAGGTGAGATAATATAACAGGAATGTAACCAACTAGAAGGTATAAAAATAAAGTACCCCAAATGAAAATTCTGATTCTTATTGTGACAGAGATTTAAAGATTCAGAAATGTCAGTTTCAATCCATTTTTACTGTTTTGTATGCTTCAGAATTTAAGAGAGAACAAGGTAGTATCCTGATTTAATATTCCATATTTCCCAAATATGTCACTGAAAAAAGAATAAGACTGTCATATCTACTTGACAGTTAACCCACAAATTACATAAGCACAAAAATATCTTTCTATAGTAACAGTAAAGATCCCTTCACATTATTCCAACAATGTTGGAAGACACATTCTCTGGAACACATATGGACAATTTTAAATAATATGCCTGGTAATTAATGGTGGAAATTCCCCAATTCAGTTTACTGGAGTCACAAAACTTCTCTAGAGTCTTAAAAAATGAACACTGTGATTAGTCATTCCTTTTGTTACCAAGGAAAAATGTATGCTTGAAACTTGAATTTTATAAATAGGCAAGGAGTTTAGAAGATACAAATGTATTAGATAAATGAGTTTTCATTCTTGTTAAAGTCTGCTAATTTGCAGGAATATGGAGCTGGGAAAGAAATGGTGAGGAAAGTGATAATTTCCAAACCCACTGACTAAAAGTTACTATTATTTGTTTAGTCTCACCTTTTTTGGTGCCTTTACTTTTTTGGGGGGATGTGAAAGTTTCTTTTACAGCTATTAGGCCCCAAAGCATTGAGAATTTTATCTTTGGTTGGTAGAGTTTATTAATTTGATCAGTGGTTGATGGAAGTTTTGCTATGTATGGCTATGTCTACACTCACGGTGGCAAATTTGCCACTGTCAGATCAATTTTTATCCAGTTCGACTGAGTGGCACTGAAGACATGCTCAATTGATCCGAAAGTCGATCTATTAAAATTACCTCAAGAAAAAATGTAGCGCTACATTGACAGGTACACATTTCCCTTCAGTGCAGTGTAGTGGAGAAAGCATGTAGAACAGAAGTTAGGAAGTCAACAGAAGTTAGGCAAGCTATTCTATGTAGCTTACGTAACTCCCGTTGACTGCCGCTGAATTTGCTGGTCTGTGTAGACCAGGCCTATGTGTTGATACAAAACTTGTCAGAAGACATACTGTCCTTGACAGACTCCTCAGGAATATAGGCAGACTTTCTATGGAATCCCTTTGGAATGTATACATTCTATGACAGTGCAGATGGAGTTTATAGGCTCCTTGGAGTTCTTGTCCTGAAGTTCATAAGGATGGACCATCAAATCTTGTGGAACTTATAAATACCACATTACTAAAAACAAAACAAAAGATTTTAACATTAACTTCAGAAAAGTCCAACGATGTGACAGAATTTCCAACTCAGCTTGGCTGTACTGGCAGAATTTGAAAGTTCTGTATGCTGAACTGCTCAGGCTCAGGGAAATCATGGCCTCAGAACACAGACAATTGTAAAAATGTATCATTGACTTCTGATGAAACCCTTACTAGCAAATCGAGCTTATAAAAATAGAAAAGAACAATAATCTAACATCTGCAGTTAATATTCTACAGTAATACTAATACATGACACATATAATGCTTTACATGTTCAAAACCCTCTTCAAATATTTTAACATTACAAACATCCATGCATAGAGTCATAATGAAAACCCTGCTTTATGTGGATGATCAGGTCTCAGACAGACACGGAGGAAGAAGAAGCATAGTGCTATTTATAAAAGGAGGTTAGGAATTTGTGGACCATATGCAGATGGTGAAATGTGAAGATGTTGTCAAGTCTGAAATGTAGTGGGAATACGCAAGGAGGAAGGCACAGTGTTCTTTTATCTGATTCAGGTGAGTTAGAGGCAATTTTGTTCCAAGAGGGAGAATCTGAGGAAGCACTGTGGCTGGTAAGTGGCTCTTCTCTGTAATGAAAATACAGTTCACACCTATTAAATATAGATTGTGGTCTGCTATACTAGGAGTTGTGGCTCATACTGTAACTGCATGCAAAGTTGGGGGGTTAGGTGTAAATCTTTGATATGCTGGAGTATAATATTCATCAGTGAGTTTCATTTGGTGTTTGGGATCTGAATAAACCCAAAATCTCAAAGCAAAACTCAGTTTATATACATTAACAAATGTGTCTGCTTTTGTCTCAAAACCATGCAAAAATTACCATATTTTATATATTTTCCACCTGAAAAAAACAAACAAAAACACTTGCTATAAGTTTGCACAAAACTCAGTTTGGATTGTCTTAAAATTCAGCATAGGTTTCCTTAGAGTTGGTTTGGGTTCACCAAAAGATTTGTATACCTAGTTTGGGTCAACTTCAGCAATAGTGGATGTGACCAAAAAAAATCTTTTTGTCATCTATTTCTACTCCTACAAGGCCATTTCCTGCCCACTATTATCATGCATTTTTAAACATTTAAATGCATTTTCCAAACATTTTCTGCATCACCTTTGAAAAGCAAGAGTTTCAGGGAGTAGTAACGGATGTATTTTTAATTTACATATAAAGTGTTTGCAATTATATTAGATCTTTCTTTCTTTCTTCCTTTCTTTCTACTCCAAAGGCTGCTACTACTACTGGATCATGGTTATGACCTACAGGGCATATGGTTCCTTTGACATCAAGTTTATTTTTCTAAACCCACAGCTTGATATTCTAGCACTTAATTTCAGAATGCAGCTTAAATCACAGAAGCCATAATATGTCAAATGATCCCACACTTGCAGGGGCAAAACAGTAAGTAATGAAAAAGCTATGATTGCTTTTCTGTCCCTCCAAATGACAGTTATCACCTCAATGACCTGCTCCGGGCGGACCCATCTAAACATGACACACTAAGGGATAACGTCATCTAACAGGGTAGTTACAAAAATCAATACAAAACCCATTTCAAAGATACTCTGTGTAAGAATCCTGGTGTAACGTTCATTTATTGAATAGGCCTGGGGAAAAAAAAACAACAACTTTTCTGATATATATGCTTTACCTCCCAAGCAAAGGAATTCTGTAGGTAAGCAATAATTGTATTTTTCAATCTATTACTTAGTCTTGCCAAAGCTCAGCCTAGAATCTAATATGTGGATGACTACTATAACTCAGTTATGAAGCCTAAACAGAGCCCTAGTGCATCTGTAATGCAAAAGGAACATAAGACAAGTGACTGCATTTTTTCAGCTGAGGGGTGGCTCTGCGTAGGAGAGTGTGGGAGAAACAGGCAAGGAGAGGGAGATACTCTATCTCTCACTAAAGCTTTTGGAGTGTTATGTAGTTATCTTCATCTCATGAATATAAAATGTATTGTTACATCTATGAAACAAATCCTGGTGCATGACTGGCTGATAACAAGTTTCTATTGCTTACTTTCTCAGATGGCAATAATATCTGGAGCAATTTTATTCAGTCAGATCACATATGCAAATGATGTATCTTGACTGTTGGCAGAGCCCTTTAGTGAAAGCTATTATTTATTTATTTTATTTATACTTATTAGCACTTGTTCAGAACTGTAGATGCTGCACATATTTGTGTGTCATCTCTCAGGAGGAGAATAACAGATTTTTTTCTGGCTCTCTGACATCAATGTCTATTAAACATTAGTAGTGTATAAACAAATCATGAAAACATTGTGTCTATATAAAAATACATACTTTTTTGTTTTTTTGTATCAAGTAGTATTGGTTTTCTAAAGAAATTAGTGTTACGAGTACTGAGGGCAAACAATCTAACTGGGTTTAGGATGGAGCTTGATAAATTCATAAATGGGATTATATGATGGAGTTGCCTGAAATAGCAGGGAAGTGGTCACCATGATCCATGAGGTTTCTTCCAATCCTATGTCCTGTGTTTCTATGAAAACATTGACCTTTATTTCACCCGAGGGCAGGTCTACACTAGAAGTGCAACAGTGGTGCGGCTGTAGCACAGCTGGTGAAGACACTATGCCAATGGGAGAGCACTCCCATTGTTAGATCTACTTAAGTGGTAGTGTAGACCTACCCTCTGTCAGTTCCCAGATCAATAAACTCTGATTTTCACTTCAAAGGAAATTAATATGTGGTTACTATTTCACTTCTCACCATTAGTACATTGTCTACAACACTATGGTTCTCCATTGCTGTCACTCAGAGCATGAGCCTGCAGTCCTTTCTCATACTGAGCGGCACATGCCCACTCAAGTTGTTCCACTGAAGCCATCCTGAAAGCTCTTTGCAGATTATAAATAGGAAGTGGGAGACAGATTTTGACAGAGAAACAAGAAGAACAAAACCCGCTAAAAATAAAGAAATAAAATATGTCCAGCAGCAGCAGTAGCAGCAGCTGCAGAAGCAAAGAAGAGGTATACAAGATGGTGAGTGGAGACTGAAACCATCATCACAAGAAACAATGATTGCACTTCAGAACTAGGGAGGTATCATGTCATCCAAGTCTGTGCTTAGAGTATAGATAGCAAGACAGGAGTGTGATAGCTCAAGAACAGATACCCTCCAATACCAGCTTGAGAAGGGGATTTTCTGAGGCATTTGCTGCATTGCATTCTGATGAGTCAGACTGTCCAGGAAACAGAGGACTACTTGGATCCCCAGGTGATGCTGTGATATGACAGTGGTTGGACAGCAGCAGTGCCGCAGGCCACACTGCGGCTTTAGCACCAAGCAAATGTGGTGGAGGAAGATTTGCGTGCTGTCTTTGAGGCCAGGATCTTGCTTGGCATTGTCAGGTTCTTGACACACAAGGGAGTGGGCACTCAGGCAGATAAAGAGAGAGAGAGATATGAGAAGGGATTACAGCTGCCGGTGGAACATGAGCAAGTGCTAAAGGAGGGCTAATGTCTGTTCCAACAGCATCAGAGCTTCATACAGGAGAAGACTACAGTTGGCTTTGCTGCGGGCATGGAGATAAGAGGTGTGCAATCTACTGCGATACTTGTTGCTGATTGAGATCCTACTCTTAATGGATCACATGGCTTTACCAGCTAATATTGAGCAGGATGAATGATATAATTAACCATACACTAGAAATCCATATATTTGATAGATTTGATTGCTACACAGAGTTTGTATTAGTATACATATAGAGAATATGTATATTTATATTAGAATATATACTAACATCTGGAACATCAGAGGCATGAGTACAGACTGAAAAATAATTCCAGAAACAGGCACTATGCATCATCAGAGTTTGACTTTTGAAGAGGAAGAATATTTTAAAAATACATATAAAATTTGATACAATTTGGTGAATTCTAAAGGCAAAAATATCTTTCACTCGAAAGTATTTTAACACACCTAAACTGTGCTAATGTCTGTGTTCCCTGTACACAAGACATGTGCCATACACATGAAATACAGGTGTGTGCAACCACTACAAAAGGATGGACATCTTTACAGGAGCAAATTTAGAGTACCCAATAGAACTAGTTGGGAATTTATTGGCAAAACTTTATTTCATCAGAAAACACTAATTTGTTGAAACCGAAACTTTTTTCAGGATGCTGAATTTTTGATGAATTTCTTTTTTTTGGAAAAAGTTCTTAAATGAAAAATGTGTGTGTGTGTGAGAGAGAGAGAGAGAGATAGTTTGAGAGAGAGAGAGAGAGAGAGAGAGAGAGAGAGAGAAGGTAAAAAGCAAAAGAAACTTTTTCAGTTATCAAAATGAAACGTTTTGATTTACCCAAACTGATTTTTTTTTTTTTTTTAGATTTCCAGGTTGCAAAATATTTCAATTTTTTGTTCTGATTTAGGAAAGGAAAATTTTTTTGAAATCTCAGAAATGTACACAGGACAGGAATTTTTTTTTGAATCTCCTACCGAATATTCTGAAGTACAGTACTCGACTAGTAGGCAGACAGACAGCTCAGATATTTTTTCTTCAATTCAGTTAATCACAGAGTCAAGGGACTTAGAGATAGACCATTCAGTCTTTCTCTCTGTTAGTGTCAGATTTTTTCTACACAATATTTTCTAGCACAGTACATTTCCCAGTATATGTCTAATCTAGTTTTAAATATCGCACGTGATAGTGCCAGTATCACATTGTCTGGAAAATTATTTCACAGACTATTACATCATGTAATATATTAGGTAAAAAGGCAGTAGAGAGGGACCACTTTAATATTTTCAGAGCATTAAAAAGAAGATTCCTTGTTTTTATTTTAAATTTGAAAACTTATATTTTATTTATTTAATTATTTAAGCACCTGCTTATTTGCATGCAAGAGAGAATGGTGACTATACTGCACTATGTTACCTTGTATTTTTATGCTCCTAGCTGGCCTTTTGCTAGAAATAATCACAGCAAATTAATTTATGCTTATATTTCCAATCAATGAGTGTAGTGAAAATTGATTTACAGCAAATTTTTCTGTTTCTGAAGTATATGTTCATAACATTTGCTAACTTCATCTTGTTGATTTCTATTCATTATATTATTTCCTCCAGGCATCAGGGGTGAAATCCAGATCCGATTGAAGTTAATGGCAAAACTTCCACTGACTTCCATGAAGCCAGGATTTCACCCAAGATGCAGTGGAACGCAGGTATCCAATTACTGTAAAACTAAGCTTGATAATATTATATTAAACAACCATGAAAAGGGGGTTGAGTAATATAACATACTCTTTTCTCTTATTCAAAGGAGGCAACATATCTTTTTAAATAGCATTTCTGTGAGCTGGCAGAGTTGGGGCTTATGGTTGAGACTAACATTTTATTAATGGTCAGGGGCAATTTAAACTTCCATGCTAGTGAGGGAGCCCAGTAGAAGGAAAGGTGGGTAAATTTGGCTTTGGTAAAAGAAATGTAGAAGGAGAGAAGTGGGCAGAGAAGTGGTTGTTTAATGGGTTTTAGGTAGCGAATACATGATTTGGAAGAAGAGACTCCCACGTGGTGACATACTTCAGGGAAAAAAGTAAAGCCTAGATGAGCTATATTTTGATAAGAAAAGAACAGATGAATATCATGAAAGACATGAGTGAATATATGGCAGAACAATGTAAGATAATAGTTAAAATCTGACTGCAACCTGAGAAAAAGGGAAAAAGGATGAAATTGAGGAAGAAATTCCACTGGTAGTCATGTAATGGGTGGAAGAAAGGAAGAGTATTGCCAAAATGTAAAGGAATGCTTTGCCAATGACAATGAAGTCAGTGGAGGAAGAATGGAAGAAGTTGAAAGAATGTTCCATTAAGGCATTGGAGGTAATATGGCAGAAAAATAGGTAAGATCAGGTGCTTTTGGAGAATAAGCTGGTGCTCGAAGTCTGATGTTAAAAAGAAAAAGAGAATTATTCAAAGAGTTTGAGAAAGCAGGCTGTGCTAATGAGACAATAAAAAATGCATGCAACAGTCAAAAAAGGAAGATGAAAAGGCAGTTGCTAAGGCAAGTATGGAGCCTGTAGAGGAATTATACATAAATCTGGAGGAAGTTGATGGCAGGAAATTGTTTTTTTGGTTGGCAAAGAAGAGAGGCAATGAAACACAAGATATGAAGAAATATGTATGTGTGAAGAATGGGAGTTGCCTGGTGACTAACCCTAAAGAGGTGGTAGAGGTATGGAAAAATATTTTCAAAGGCTGTTAAATAAGAAGAGAGAGTTACAAGTACAAACACCACTGACAATCATGGGGAGGTAGAAGAAGTACTGAATAAGATAAAGAATGGTAAAACAGCTGTTGAAGATGAGATAATTGTTGATATGATCAAGTTGGAGATCCTAGAGTAAATTAGCTTCATAGATTATTATGTGTGTACTGGGATCAAACGAGAATACCATATGACTGCAGAACAGAATTGTTTTCTTTGGAAAGATAAGAATGATGTAAATGATCCAAACACCTACCAGGGCATCATCCTATTAAGTTAGCCTCTCAAAGTCTTTGGGAGTGATTTGGAGACAAAGCTGAGGAGCAAGGTGGAGGGAAGTATAGGAAAAGTGCAACACTTTAGGAAGGGAAGAAGTACTATAGATGCAATATTTACAATAAGACAGAAATTTGAAAGAATGGTAAATGGAGGGTGTGATGCTGGTAGATCAGGTGTCAGCTCATGCCAAGGCCCCTTGGCCTCACTGAACACTGATAAATCCATAGCTAGAAACAAGACTGGTGCAGCTGTGTGTTAGCATTATTAAAATAGATGTTAGGTTGATAAGAATGTATTTAGACTTGATGAAATGGTTTATGATGTTGCATGCATTGATCTTACTTATAACATCTGAAGCCCATGATATAAAGTTATATTGAGTGTTTCCACTGTAAATCTCTGTAACTGTGTAACTCATTAAACAGGAAAGAAGCATAAATTAATGTAAAGGGCTGATTCTGCAAATAGGAAGGCACACTGAAACCAAATGAGCCATTGTGAAACATCAATGTACAAAGACTTTGTTGATTACTCAACAAAGAGGGGACCTGGTTGTGAAGTCATCCAATCAGCTTGAATTCTGGGGGTAGGGGCAAAAATCCCTGATCTTAAGGAATTGTATCACTGTGTTGCTGGGAATTTGGAGAAGGCAATATTTCTAAGTATAAGCAAGGGATCCCCAAACTGCTTGGCTTGGGTTAGCTCTAGATCTTGTGTATTGCATCAGTTTCTATTACATGTGGAACCGAAGACAGTATCTCGTTGTATGTGTATGTTTGTCTGCTTTAACCTTGTAAATAACTCTCTTTTATCTTTGTTTTCATTAATAAAACTTTAACTAGTTTATTATATTAGCTACAAATATTATCTTTGGTGTAAGGTCTAAAGTGCAATTGACCTGGGTAAATGACTGGCCCTTTGGGACTGGGAACAACCTGAATATTGTTGTGATTTTTGATGTAAGGGACTACCTATCACAAAGGCAAATTAGCCTAGGTGGCAAGATAGAGAGTACCCAAGAGCTGTGACTCCATAGTTATAGTGCTTGCAGAGTTCATGCTTGTTACTTGGTTGGTGAAATGTAGGTATAGACCTCGCAGCCAATGTGGGGTTTGTGCCCTGATTCTTAACAGTCTGCCCTGACGTTGGCACTCACATTTGTGAGCTACTCCAGACACTTTGACAGCGTGCTTAACTGCTATGCAACATTTATTGATCTTGAGAAAGCATATGACTTGTTTTTGCAAGTGCTGGAGTTTGGAGTGTTGAAATGGATGGGAGGAGGACATCAAGGAGGGGAGATGAAAGAGGAGCTGTATCGAGAGCCAAAAGCTAAGATGGTAAAAAGACATGGAATTTCAGAGAGTTTTGAGGCAATAGTGGGATTGAGACAAGGCAGTGTGCTGAATACACTTCTCTTTGTTCTAGTTATGGAGTTAATTACTAGAAGAACCAAGCCTGTGCAGACAGAGAGAAAACTAAGGGTGCTGATGATCTGATTCTTTTGGCTGACAGCAAAGAGGAACAGGTAAATATGGTATCAGAGTGGGTATCTGTGTTTGAAGACCATGGTTTGAAAGTAAACACAAGGAAAACTCAAGTTATACAAGTAGGGATGCTGGAAGAAGGGCTGTTGATTGAAGTGTCAGGACAGAAGCTCAAGCAGAAGAAATAATTTGTGTACTTGAGAAGTACACTTAGTGCCATCAAAGAGAGATTTAGAGAGTGCCTGGGCAGCAGGGGAAAATGTGGCAAGAGTATTGTTGCACCAGCAATTATGTAACAAATTGAAAGAAAAAGTGTATGCTGCATGAGTTTGTCCCTGCCTGCTGTATGGTTTGGAAATGGTGGATGTTACAGAGAGGGAAGAAAGAAGATAGAGGTAGTAAGAAAATAATATACTGAGGAGAAAGGCAGGTAATTGGAGGGAGAGGAGACAGAGTGTGCATGGAAGAAGCTAGGGAGAAGATAAATTTGGGATTCTCAGTGACAGATAGTCTGGAGAGTGCAGGTTTGAGGTTGGCTAGACATGTGGTAAGAAAGGGAGAGGAATGACAAGAAAAGAAAACATGGGGGCAGAAGACAGCAAGAAAGGATATGGAAGACCAATGATATGATAGAAAGATTCCATCAAGAAAATTTTGAACAGAAAACAACTGGAACTCCAAGACCTATGAACCTGTGCCATGGAATAAGGAGTGATGAAGAATAGTGGACACCTCCAACTGTGTAAATGGGAAAAAGTTGCTGAGAAGTGAAGTAAATATCTCTTTGCTGGTTTTTCTCTATGTCCGTTGACTCTCTGGGACTCTGTAGATCAGCTGCTTCTTTGTATGCAAAATGAAGCTCTGTGCCAACTGAAATGGAATAGTCTGAAGCAGAAGTTCCTGTTAAACAAGATCAATAGCCTCTTGAGTATACTGTACCTTAATTGTGTCCTGTGTTTTCCTCCCGAGGTGTAAACTGCTTGAGTAATCTGTATGCACTAGGTGTGTATATTGAACCTTTATTTTTCAGGGAAGCCTGAAAAAGTGATTATTGTGAAATAATATCCTACGCTCTTCAAAGCTACAGCAGAGTATGTATAAGGGAAGAAAATTTGAGACAGTTTGGGAAGATGTCATACTTGAGTCATGCGGAAGATCCCTGTTTTCACAACTGCCTTTCCTTCCCTGAACCTGGTTGTTTGATTAGTACTGGAGATATTTTGGGAGCTGTTCTTTAATAAAACAGCAATTGTATATTAAATATCTGTGTGTTTTGGAGGTGTCACAATAATCTTGTTTGCTAACATATTAAATCAAATTATTAATAACAATTTCAGTAATTTGCAGAGTATAGTGAGCATTTGGTGAAATGAGTGGATTAATGCTTTCTATAGTATTATGTGCCAATTGTATTTTGGTTTAGGGAGTCATGAGCTATATAATCTTCCATGTTTTTAATTATTTTTAAAGAAAAATAGGACAATTCGAAAATTCATGAAAAATATTAATTTGCAGTGATCACTGGTTAGCAAACAACAGCAGACATGTGCCAAATGCCTCAGCCCCATGGCTGCTTGATTCCCTACATACCTCAGTTGTGTCCTAAGTAACCTTTCTGCTTTAGAACCACTCCTTTCTGTATTGATATGCAGTTTCCTTCCTTCCTGGTGCCACCTTTTCAGCTTCAAATCTCTTGCTCTGGGCAACTATATCTTTCTACTGTCATGAAACCCTTGGACATCCTCCTATCTCCAGTCCTTAGTGATGACTAGAGCTGTGATAATAACAGATACTTTGGATCACTGATCCTTAAAAAAAATGTTTGTGGTCAAATCAAAATTAATTTTTAAAAACATTTTTACTGAATTCAAATCAAATAAAATTTCAAATGAAAAATTGTTGGCAATCCAAAATGCAATTTTGAGCATTTTAAAACATTTTTACCTGAAATATTTTGATTTTTGATTCACAGTTTTTGTAGGTTGCATTCCCCCCACCCCCACCTGAAACCATTTGGTGAAACCACATAAATTCCCAAAATGTTCTGATGTTGCCAAATCTGCATTTTTGGATAGAAAAAATGTTCAGACAAAAAAATTTGCCCAGCTCTAGTCCTCATAGGAAGCAGGGAGAAATCCTTCCTAACTCGAGTGTCCAATCTTCCTGTTATTTAAATCAACTGAAGTTTCACCACTGGGGACAGTGGGAACAGAATCATTCCTTATTCTAATAGTAAAGCTCATCATGTGATCAGCTTGCTCCACGCGGACATAAGTTATGGAAACCAAACTAGAAAAACTACTGTGAATGCAATGGGAAATCGGACAAATAAAAAGCACTCACATCTCTATTGCACATGTTTCATTGGGGACTGTGTGAATACCCTCCTTGTGTTCATGGACAACAGAGTTTTAAACTTACTGTCATGGAGTACCCCAAGACAGAGAACTCTTGAATTAACTCCTTCAGTTTCTCAAACTCCTTTAGATTTGCATCCTATGATCATTGGTCATCTTTGCCTAGTAACACTCTCAGGATGCTGGTTCAGGTGGCTAGATTAGGCACTAGTTTCCCTATATAATTCACCATTCCAATGATTTTTTGAACCCTTTCTATTTATGTTGGGGCAGGCATGTTGGTGATAGCCTCTATCCCACAATGATCGACCTGTACATCTTGATTTGTAAACTTCTTTTCCAGGTATTTGTTTCTATTACAGAGAATTTATGTTTTTGTTTGGTTAGCTTTAGCCCAGCTGCTCTGGTTCTTTCCAAAGCTGCTCAGAGCCTCTGATCACGGTTTTCTCTTCTTTTCCCAGATCAAAACATCATTGTTTTAAAGCTCGTACCTTTTATACTATCACAAAAAAAAAAGTTGTATTTTCCTGTGAGACACCTCAGACGGCAGTCTGCAGAAACAGTGTCTCCAAGGGGGTTGTTGCATATGCACAAAGGTGTGCTCTGCTTTTATAAGGGCAACTTAGAACGATATTTGGCATCAACATGCCCCAAAATTTCTCCATTTCTAGGTAGTGGAAAATGTTCCTTTTTTACACAACTATTTTAATTCTTTTGGATCTATACACAGCCAGAGAATTCTGTCTTTTTTTCCCTCTACAATGGCCAGAGAATGCACTCTGTTGGTTCTTTGACTCACTCTATGACTCCTAGAGCAATGAACCTAACCAGCTCCTCTTTTAGCCTCTGCCCTAGGGTGAGGGTCATGAATTGTGGGATGGTTGGGCCTCTTCAATTCTATTTTGTACTCTGTTGAGAGCTTCCCTATACTTGGAACACATCCTCAAACTCTTCATCCGTTGTTTTGGCCCTTCCAAGGAGTACACCATTTTGAAGAGATCAAGGGATTGGCTTACTTTTAACCTAATAGTGGATGCTCTTTTCCCTGGTACTATTATAAACTGTATCTTTTCCAGTTTGCTATTTACCTATTCCATTTAGTTCACATATACCTTTAGCAGCTCACCACTTTAATTTTAACAACTATCCCATTTCCTTTCAGACTGATAGTCCATTCATCTTGTGCTGCAACATTGGCTGTTGCTCTTCTGAAGAATTCCTCTGATCTAGTGGTGCTGTCATTGACCTTGTAGTCTATGCTGAGTGCACTCTGCAAGTGATTAAAAATTCTTGCAAAGAGATGCAATCCATTGCCTTTTGGCATCTATTCCCCATGTCTTGGCATTGTTTTGGCCAGACTTTGTCTTGGCTTTTGCTTTGCCACAGTGTGCACAGCTGGATGTGCTGTTTTTGGTGGACTCCATCTTTGAGATCTGCATGCCTTTTTGCCTTTGGTCCCTTTTATTGTAATATTTTGGATGCTCTATCCCGTCTATGGCGTCAGGGCACTGTCCATCCTCCATAAGCTTGCTTCTGGACTGGGTCACTTCCTTTGCTTGGCAAATTCTAACTGCTTTGTCAATGATTAATTTTGGTCTTCCCATATTCTATCTCTGAGTGTTTTGTCCCAGATCCAAATTATGATCTGGATTCTTATCAGGGATTCTGTTAGTTCCCAAAAATTGCAAGACTGGTTCTTCAACCTTTGAACAATCACAAACTCTTTTATAATTTCGCCTTCTTTTAGTACTTTCTGTTTAAAAACTTCTCTGTCATATGTTTCATTTTTCTATCGAGTGCAGCACTCCTCAAATCTCTGTAATAGAGTTTCATAGTTAGGCCCTTTACCTGAGTTAACTGGAAACAGTAAAAGACATCAGGTGCTCCAGAACCAGCTGTTGTGAGAAATAAGGCTGCCTTCTAACTGTCTTCCTTCTTGCTGGCAGTCATCGTTTGCGCATACAGAGTGAAGTACTGTTTAAACCTCAGTTGTTTTTGACATTTTCAGAGAGTTTCAGCTCTGATGGGGCCTTTAACTGTTTCATTCCTCCACACGCAAGGTATTTTCTGATTTCCTTTTTACTCCTGGTATCATATATTGTTCAGTAATCACTCATTGTTTAAGGTGTTTGCAAGAGCTCTGCTTTATTCTGCCAACTGCTGTGAATAACAACAATAGCTTCACAGCTTTTCTGTCTAAGAAGCTCAGCCCTTAAAGGCACAGTCTGCAACATCACAACCATAACTCTACAATAACCATATACATCATTTTATACCCCCAGACTTGAGCACTCTTCCGTATCCTCTGTCTTACATTCTCTCTCACTCCTCCCTAACATTCTAGAGAAAATATCTTATAATTTTTAGAGAGCTATTGAATTGCCTTCCCTCAAATTGCATAAAAATGCAGCATCCACAATGTACCTTACTATCACTAGGAAAAGTGCTGCAAGAATACTAATTGCTACATGTATGGTTTACACTGTTTTCATAAAGAGAACCTCTCTTTCATCACTGAAGGATATCTGAGGTGAACTGCCCAGATAAGCACCACATTGGTGAAGTCAATACAGTTCTGTGGATGTATGTCAAGATAAGGCAGAATTTGTCCCCAAGAATGGAAGGCAGAGGATGCTAAATGCTCAGGAACTCCCTAACCAAAACAAGAAGCCAAACAACCAATAGAACTAAAACCAGATGCACAGAAATACGAGTAGTTTGGTGGTGGTCTCTGGCTCAACATTTCTCCTATGGGAACATCCAGAGAGATTTTTCAAGTATCAGAATAGCATCTGGCTCATATTTATAAATTGCAAAAAGGGACTAATTTAAATTACAGCTATGTATTTGCCCTTTTTGGTGAAAAGTAGGTGCTACTTTACCATACCTGCAAACCCTATTAAAGTGATCACAGAACTAAATTTTTCAGTTTAAACTTTAGTTGAAATTGCAGTTGTGCCATTCAAATATTTGGAAGGACAGAGTATTAACTTCTGAAACCATGTAGGACGTTTGTGACTGACCTAACCCAAGAACTGTACAAAATATTGAAGTCTCCTGTGTGTAATCTCTGTAAATGTGAATGGATTGCATAATGCCATCATATTACACACCAATATTTTATAATGGCCTGTTCAGAAATGAGAGTTAACCAAGTCATATCAGGTCACAGTGTTAACTACACTGTATCTTAAGAGAAACTCAATCAAACCCAACCAAACTTTTTATAAGGCATCACAAATCATTCTGTATTAGCGTCACATGGATTATTTATGAAAATGCTGTTGCTTGTCTGACAACCTAGGTGACATTACCTCAGGAGGATGAGCATCACCATGGCAAAACAGACATGTCACTATTTGACATTAGTCTACTGTAACTAATTTATAAGGCTGTCCTGTAATTTGTTTTGATCAGGAATCTAGTTGAAGGGGATGAAAGTGGGGGGAGAAAGAAAATCCAGTATTGTTAACAAGGAAAAATATTTTAACATGCTTTTTCAGCAACTTTCACTTTTACACACAGACATATGCTAGCATCTCTAATGCAGTGCAACTCAGCTGCGAAGACTGGAAAACAGTTACCTTTGACTACTATAACTTTTGCCTCTTCCCTCTATGGTTTTATTTCCTCCAATACATTATTATTTGCTCTTGGCGGCAGACTTTTAAATTATGATTATACTCTGAAAAGTGATTTTCTAAAAATGGCAATATAAAGCTTCATGTTAATCAGGTCACAATAAATTCTGGATCAAATTTGTTCAATCTTAAAGAAAAATATTTTAACTGCCAGCCTTGCAAACTGAACCTAAGATTGAAAAGTTTAGCACTGTTCTATCTAAAATTCTGCAATTGAACACAAGCTGACAAATCTATTGATACGTTAGAAAGGAAGAAAGACAGACTCTCTAGCCAATGCATAGGTATAAAATTGATATGACTGAATACCTGCAAGAAGCAGAGCTGTTGAGTGCGAAAGTGCCACAGTTACATAGTTATGTTTCTGATCATAAATGTACTGCAATGGCAGCAAATCAGAAAATGAAACATTGATTATAATTGCCACTCTCTGATAGAGTTTTTGTGGATCTGAAATTTGTATGGATTTGTCCAGCGAAGCAATGTCAAAGGAAGTTATTTTCTAAGGCAGAGATGCAGGGTACTGTCCCAAGAGAAATGGTCAGTAATCAAGAGTCATAAACAATGAAGAAGGTTCCTTTGCATACCCTCTGTTCCATGGAGAAGAAATCATCCCATAACATTCAAAAAATACAGTTAAGATGCAAAGCAGGGACCAGGTATCTTTTTTTCAAGGACTTTGTTCTAACCTTGAAGGTCCTAGGGCATGACTACCTTACAGTTCACTTGCATAACCAAAAGACAGGCAAGGAAGATGCTGACAGGACCCAAGATGAAACCTGTGGGAGCCAGGGGAACAGTGTTCTCTGTGAAGGTTTAGCCATGGTACTCCTTACTACAAAGGATTAGCATGAGGCCAAGACTGTTCATTTTCAGATGCAAGAAACACCTTTGCACATGAGATGTCTTTTTCAATAACAGGGCTGGAGAATGGCCTGTCTTGCATCATGTCTCACTGATAGCTGACAAAAAATGATAACCTAATTAATTCGAGTTGTAGAGAGTAGGAACTTTTACAGACACAGTTAATTGGACTTTGTACTTGGAGCTAAAATAGTCGGGTGACCAGTACATAGAAAATGCATAGATAGAATAGGGGTAGGCAGATGGATAATTTTGTGTGATTATGCTCCTCTCTGTGGATAAAGACATCTAGTTTATTAATAATTTTGTGTTACAATAATGTTCAAAGAACACAATCAAAATTGAGGCCTCATTTTAGTGGGCATTGTGCAAACATAAAATAGAAAACAGACTCTTTTCTGAAGAATTTATAATTGAAAGAGAGAGAAGATGTGACAGGCAGATGTAGAATACAATAGAAGGAAGGGAAAGGTGTGGGTAAGCAAGGATCTAAGAGCACAAGATTGCAATATTAGCTAAGTCTACTTCCTTCTTCTTCTTTTTTTTTTTTTTGGTTATATTATAATCACACTGATACTTCACTCAGTATGAAGCAGAATAAGAAATTAATTATTGTCTTCCAAACTGATATAATTTGGATGGCTCTGATCTGAGCTTCAGTCAAGTCTGTTGTAAAATCACATGAATTCTGATAGTGTTTCTATTTTCCTAGTCATGTCTAGTTCCACTAGAGTGCCAGGCTACAGTCTCTAGCTGCTAAAGACAGGTCTGATGTCTCAGCTTTTTAAAATTTGGATAGATAAACTTGAGTGAAGGAGGAGGGAAAGGGAAAACAGGAAGGAAATCACTGCTGTTGTTTCATTTGTCTGTGTTAGCACTATGGGCAATTATAAAAAAGATATTTGTTCTGCCAAAATAATTATTATATAATATGGCAGACAGTTTAAGGTGGAGGGTGTGAGTTTCTGTCACAGTGAGTTAGCATCATTTTACTTGGTTAAACAAACTAATTTCTATGGTAAATTGCTTCCTGATTTCAGAAGGCAAAATTCTTTTCTGTTTCACATGTGTTTTCCCATATGTGGTATCCTTCACTCCTTCCAGGGAGGCAGATGGCATAGTCTTTTCTCCCACTTCTCAGTGAAGAACTCACTTGCATTTTCCCACAACATGTCCATAGCACAGATCATTCCCTTCTGTTTTTCTCTTTTCACTGCAATTTCAGTCAACCCAGTCTTGACCTACCATGCTTTCTGTTGCAGCTCACACATATTTTTAAAGAAGTAACCAACAGTAACCTTGGGGTGTTACAGTCATTTTTTGGCCCCTGTGAATAATATTAATACTTTTAACTCTTTAGCAATGAGAGTTTAACAATATTCTCAATGAAATTACCATCAGTGACAGGCACACTGGGAACGTCTATCATGAAAATGTTAAAAAGCAAACCAGTTATTTCTGTAAATTCAATTAGCAACTGAATCCTTCTCTTTTTTTTTGTGAGTGCCAGGCAAAATTATTTTGTCCTAAGCCAAAAACCGTCAGCAATAGCTCTAATATCCAGTGTTTAGATACGCTTTCCGAACAATTACATAATAAAAAATTCTCAATTATATCAAAATGTGACTTATTAAGAACAGGTGAATATGCTCAAACTTTCAAGAGCTAGTCACATGCTACCTCACCTGTCTCAAATTTTTTAGAGCCTCTCCTATCAGATATATTACTATTGGTCAGAAACAGAATAGCAGCAATAACATATTCAACATTAGCACTTTTATTTCTGAAGTTTTTCTTGTTTATTGTCTTTTAATTATGTCAGTAAGCTTGCAAAACTGCACCAGAAAAAAAAGATGTTTTTCAGATTTTTATCAAGCAAAAGAGTGGTCAGGTTTCCTTTATATGTAAATCTTTTCACACAAATTTCAACTGCACATTTTGCAGCCTTCAACCGCAATACTTTATATATACCAGTATATATGTTATATATATGTAAAATGTGATCCTGTACATATAGTAATATATGTATACATATAATAACTAGCTTTGATACCAAATAGGAGCAGCAAACAGGGAAGTTTTGTGAGGGAGTTCTCCAGGTGAAGGAGGAGCCGTAAATAATTGTTGGGGTGAGTTTGTTGTCTATTAGTTTGTTGGTCTGTTTGAGTGCATGCTTCTTGACTGTTGTATATAGTCTAGTCTGTCTAGGGGAGAGGAGGGCATGTGCTGAGCATAGCTGTGTGCTAGGCAAGGCTGAGAGCTTCCTAATGAAGCTTGGATTCCTAATCCTTTTAGGATCCAAAGCTGTTAACCAGGGGGTGGGACTACTCAGAGGGAACAGGGATGTAAAAAGCCAGCTCTTAAGTGACCAGAGGCTCTAGCAAACAGAAGCAGCTAACAGCAGAGTTTTTTGAGGGAGTTTAGAGAATGAGCGTGAAAGTCAGATACACCTACCATTCTTTCACTCCCCCAACCCCTTCCCAAAACAAAACAAAGAAAACAAAATCTTCAGAAGAAAAAGAATGCAGGCAGAAGTCCTGAAACAGAGTGGAGGCTATCCAGTGTATTGTACTGAATGCAGCATGAATGATTATCTGCCTTGTGGACAGGTGGCATACAGATACAAGGAGCTCATGGCCCTCAGAAACTGAGTATGGGCTCTTGAGACCAGAGTGGCTGAACTGGAGGAGATAAGGGAGACAGAGAGATACATAGATGAGCCTTTCTGGGACATAGAAGAATGGTCCCACCCCCAGTCTGACAGCCTCTGTGCTGTTGAGTAGGATGAAAATCTTGGGGAAGGAGAACATTAAACTGGAGGAGAGGGAAATGATCCCACAGTTGGGACCTTCCTTTCAGATGATGTCATGGTATTCTTTTACACTGCGGATACCCCTCAGTGGGAGGGTATCTCAATTATTAGGAAGAGACAGGTAATAATAATAGGGGATTTGATCATTAGAAATATAGCTAATTGGATTTGTGATGACCAGGAGTACCACACAGTGTGATGACTGAGAAAACCATGCTGTGGAGTGTGAAGATTACAGATCTCTCAAGACCTCTAGATAAACTTATGTGCAGTGCCAGGGAGATGCCTGTTCAACTTGGAAAAGAGACAGCTAAGAAGGATTATGCTAGAGGTCTATAAAATCATGTATGGTGTGGAGAAAGTGAATAGGAAAGTATTATTTACCCCTTCACATAACACAAGAACCAGGGGTCACCCAATGAAATTAATAGGCATCCGGTTTAAAACAAACAAAAGGAAGAACTTCTTCACAAAACACACAGTCAACCCATGGAACTCATTGCCAGAGGATACTGTGAAGGCCAAAAGTATAACTGTGTTAAAAAAGTTAAATAAATTCATGAAGAATAGGTCCATCAAGTTCTGTTAGACATGATGGTCAGAGATGCAACTCTATTCTTTTGGTCCCTAAGCCTCTGATTGCCAGATGCTGGGGTTCGACAACAAAGGATGGATCATGCAATAATTTCCCTGTTCTGTTCCTTCCCTGTGAAGCATCTGGCATTGGCCACTGTCAGAAGACAGGATACTGGGTTAGATGGACCATTGGTCTGGTGCAGTATGGCCATTCTTATATTCTAATAGTTAAACCATATGAAATGACAGCAAAGGCAGTTTCCTCAAAATATTTACATTGATGGAGAATCCACCACAGCCCTTGTCACAGTGATCCAATAGTTAATTCTCCTCACTGTTAAAAAATGTGCCTTATTTTTAATCTGAATTTAATCTAGCTTCAACTTCCAGTCATTGGATCTTGTTATGCCTTTGTATGGTAGACTGAATAGCCCTCCATTATCAAATTTCTGGTCTCTGAGTAGGTAATTACAGGCTATGTTCAAGCCACCTGTTAACCTGGGGTGCAGGAACAATTTTTATAGTGGGGTTGCTGAAAGCCATTGAACCAATCTGTAAACTCTGTATATAATGGAAACCACCTCAAGCCAGGGGGTGTGGAGCACCCCCAGCACTCCTAGTTCCAGCACCTATGCCTTAGCCTTCTCTTTTTTAAGCTAAATAGATTTAGCTCCTTGAGCTTATTACTATAAGGCATTTTTTTCTAATCCTTTAATCATTCTCGTGGCTCTTCTCTGGATCCTCTCCAATTTATCAACATCCTTCTTGAAGTGTGGATACTAGAAATGAATGTGATATTCCAGAAATGGTTGCATTAGTGCTAAGGTAATATAACCTCTCCACTCCAACTCAGTGGTCCCATGTTTATGCATTCAAGGATCACATTAGCTCTTTTAGCTACAGCATCATAATGGGAGTTCACATCTGGATAATTACCCACCAGGATCCCCAAGTCCTTTTCAGAGTCACTGCTTCTGAGGATTGAGTCTCCTATCCTGTAAGTATGGCCCACATTGTTTGTTCCTAGCTGTATTACTTTACAGTTGAGAGTATTGAAACACATATTGTTTGCATTAACCTAGTTTACCAAGTGATCCACATTGCTCTATAACAATGATCTGTCCTCTTCGTTATTTCCACTCCCTCAATCTTTGTGTCATCTGCACACTTGAACAGTAATAATTTTATATTTTCTTTACAGTTATTGATAAAAATGTTAAATAGCTTATGGCCAAAAATTCTGTGGGACTGCACTACAAACACACCTGCTAGATAGTAATTCCCCCTTTACAATTACCTTTAATGTTCATCATGCTGATTTTATGTTGTTCTTGTTTCTTAATCAAAATGTTGTGTGATACTAAATCAAATGCCTTACAGAAGTCTATTATATCAACCATACTTGTAATCTTATCAAAACGAATGTATCAAGTTAGTTGAACAAGTAAATTTTCCTTAAGCCCATGGTGATTGACTTTAATTATATTACTCTCCTTTAATTTTTTATTAATTGAGTTCCATATCAATGGTTCCATTATTTTGTCTCAGATTGATATCAGGCTGACTGATCTATAGAGTATGTCTACACTGCAGCATAAGCCCATGGGACTGAAATCAGCTGACTCCTGTTAGAAAGCCTTGATCTTGAGTGTCTTCAGTAATTCTTAACCCTAGGTTAACAATTTTCTAACCTGGGCTCAAATGTGCAAATCTTGTGTCAACACTGAAGCTCACAGACCTGGGTCAAACCAATAATATCTCAGACTCCCTTGCACCGTCCCAAAATGTGGCTGCTCTAGCCCCTTGACAGTGATGCACTATGGGAAAACTTGGTTGTCCACCCCAAGTTACAGGAAGTTTGAACAGCCCATCAACACAATCTGCGAAGGAATCATTTGGGTCTCTGCAGTCCCAGCTATGGGACCCAGCGATATGGATCTTTTGAAGAAGTTCTCTTGCGCTTTCACTCCTGTGTCAGGAAACAGGCAGAGCTTCTGTGAGATGCTGTTGGACATCTTGGAAGCATCTTCTGAACCACCAAAGGCACATGACAGATTTTAAGGTGGCATTGGAGGAGGAGGAGGATACTGAGGAAGATGAGTATATTGGCGTGATGGATATACACTAGCTGATGCTGTTCAGTACACTCAGTATAGCCACTGATTCCTCCTATGTGGACTGGTTCTTCTGGCACAAGGCCAAAGACACAGACTGGTGGGATCACATCTTCATGCAGACCTAGGGTGACCAGCAGTGGGTGCAGAACTTTCATATGAAGAAAGCTACATTCCTGGATCTTTTTGAATACCTTGTTCCAGCCTCCAGCATAAAGATACATTCATTAGGTCCAGAATTTGCCTATCCAGAAATGGGTTCCTATAACCATCTGGAAACTGGCTTTCCTAGTCTGCTGCAGATCTTTTGCCAACCAGCTTGGTGTTGGAAAGTTGACTCTGGGTACAATAATGGCAGGGGTGTTTTGTGGTTTACACCAAGATGGCAGGCATTAATGATATCCCTGAGATAATTTCTGGTTTGAGATAATGGGGTTTCTGATGTGCTGGGACCATTGATGGGACTCATATGCCCATAGTTTGCACTCCTCAAGAAGCACGAGTACATAAACCGCAAATAATACTACTTCATTGTTATGCAAGCCCTTGTGGACCACAGAGGTCAATTAATGAATCTCAATGTGGGCTTCATTGAAAAAGTTCATGATATGAGGGCTTTTCACCAGCTGGGAGTCCACATTCATGGACAGGCTAGGACACTATTCCCACTGTGATGCTGGCGTACCAGGTATCAGCTCATGCCAAGAACCCAGGTCTCACTGAACACCGACAAATGAATAGCTGGAAACCAGTCTGGCTTATCCAAGTTAATAGTATTATTCAAAAAGATGTTATAAGTTATAAGACTGTGTTTACTATATAGACTTTATGGAATGCTTGTAGGATGCTGCATATATTAATCCTACTTATACTTATAATATCTGTATCCCATGTAATGTATAAATGTTTTCTAGGAGTGTAAATCCCTCACAGTCAGGGGAAAAACAGTGACAAGTTTGAAATATTAGTTCACCCAGGAGAACTCCCCAACCAAAGAAGGTCTACAGATATCAGACAAGCCATTGTGGACAACAGACTTTTTTGATTGCTTCCTCTGCAGCCCTAAAGAAGATATGTGCCCAAGCCCTTATTCCCATCACAGCTAGAATGTTGGGGGATGAGAATAAACATTTCTGTTAAGAAGAATTTATTATTCCTATGCTGCTTGAACTCTGAGAGACGAGGATTTCTAAGCATAAGCAAGGAGTCCCTAGCTGTTTTCACTGAGTTAGCCCTAAAGGATACACAGAGTTTATTTACTATAGAAATTTCTATTACCTTTTGAAACCTGAAACTAACTCATATCTGTGTGTATTTTTACCTGCTTTAACCTTGTAAATAACTCATTTCTTTTTCCTAGTTAATAAACTTTCAGTTTGTTACAGGATTGGCTACAAGCATTGTCTTTGGTTTCAGATCTGAGCACAGTTGACCTGGGGTAAGTGACTCCTTTGGGACTGGAAATAACCTGAATATTGTTGTGATTTTTGGTGTAAAGTGAACATCTATTACAAGGTCACGCTTGTCTGAGTGGCAAGATAGACTGGAATACCCAAGAGATCTGTCTGTGATTCCATGGTACGACTGTTACAGTTCATTAGGCGTTCACACTTATTACTGGGTTGGTGAAATCTAATTATAGAACATACAACCAGTTTGGGGTTTTTGCCTTGCTTCTTGACAGTGTGTCCGAGGTTGGCACTCACAGTCATGATCCAGCATGACACTCACCAGATGACATTGTCATAAACTGAGTCACTCTTCCCACAATTATTCTCCTTTTTGCCTTGGTTTATGAAACAGTATCCTGATTTCAGATGGCCAGGCAAAAAAGGTTTAATTTCACTAACAGCATCAGTAGAATGGTTGTGGAATGTGCTTTTGGCAGATTAAAATCCCATTGGAGATGCCTACAGAACCGTTTGGATATCACTGTCATCAGTGCTGTCCACATCACTTTGGCTTGTTGTGTTCTTCACAATCTTTGTGAAGCAAGAGGTGAGCCACTTCCCTCTGAACGGACTTATGTAAGTGAGGGGCTGATGAATCAGCACATTCAGCCAGAAAGTGCACCTACCACAACTGGAGCTGGATGCACCCAGGTAACAGAAGTCAGGGATACAGTGTGTTCCCACATTATTAACTTGTATGGCCCAATGGAAGAGGAGGAATAGTACTTCTAAGAATATGTTTGTGTGGGTTGGGGCTAATTAATTGGGGGTGGAGGGAAGTTCAGTGATTGGGAGGAGTGAGGACATGAGATGCCGGGAAATGTACTTATGAATGGAATGATGATTAATGAATTGGAGGGGTGAGGGATGAATCACAGTATAGGTACATATAAACTCGGACCCAGAATTTGCTGCTGGTCCTGTTCCACAGCCTATTTTAATAAAACATGCTTGCAGCATGGCATGATTTACAATTTTCTACCTAGTACATGACACTTACATTTTCATAGCGTCTCTTTACAGAAGATTTCATGAACCTACTATGTTCATGCCAAATGAAGTACAATCATAGAATCATAGAATATTAGAGTTGGAAGGGACCTCAGGAGGTCATCTAGTCCAACCCCCTGCTCAAAGCAGGACTAACCTCAGCTATATCATCCCAACCAGGGCTTTGTCAAGCCTCAGCTAAAAACCTCTAAGGATGGAGATTCCACCACCTCCCTAGGTAACCCATTCCAGTGCTTCACCACCCTCCTAGTAAAAAACTTTTTCCTAATGTCCAACCTAGACCTCCTGCCCTGCAACTTGAGACCATTGCTCCTTGTTCTGTCATCTGCCACCACCGAGAACAGCCTAGCCCCATCCTCCCTGGAACCCCCTTTCAGGTAGTTAAAGGCCGCTATCAAATCCCCCCTCACTCTTCTCTTTTGCAGACTAAACAAGCCCAGTTCCCTCAGCCTCTCCTCATAAGTCCTGTGCTCCAGCCCCCTTATCATTTTGGTTGCCCTCCGCTGCACTCTCTCTAACTTGTCCACATCCTTTTTGTAATGGGGGGCCCAAAACTGAACACAATATTCTAAATGCGGCCTCACCAATGCCGAATAGAGGGGAATAATCACTTCCCGTGACCTGCTGGCAATGCCCCTCCTAATGCAGCCCAATATGCCATTAGCCTTTTTGACAACCAGGGCACACTGCTGACTCATATCCAGCTTCTTATCCACTGTTACCCCCAGGTCCTTTTCTGCAGAGCTGCTGCCCAGCTCGTCAGTCCCCAGTCTATAGCTGTGCATGGGATTCTTCCTTCCTAAGTGGAGGACTCTGCACTTGTCCTTGTTGAACCTCATTAGATTTCTTTTGGCCCAATCCTCCAGTTTGTTTAGGTCACTCTGTATCCTATCCCTACCCTCCAGGGTATCTACCACTCCCCCCAGCTTAGTGTCGTCCGCAAACTTGCTGAGGGTGCAATCTACCCCATCCTCCAGATCATTAATAAAGATGTTGAACAAAACCGGCCCCAGGACCGACCCCTGGGGAACTCCGCTTGTGACCGGTTGCCAGCTATACATGGAGCCATTGATCACTACTCGTTTATACTCGTTTATAATTATGGACAATAACATTTTACTGCAAGTATGACTGTGAAAAAAAGAACCTCTTCACTTATGATCCTATTTAATAACCATTTAAGAAAAAGCTGTCAGGATGATAGTATCTACAAATAAAAAAACCTGGTATATCCCTACACTTTAACTTGAGACTCTTTTCCGGAATCCCTAAAAGAAAATTTCATACAAAAAGATGTGTCATCTGAGTGTTTTCATTAACTAATTAGCATTACAAAAAACTATCCAAGGAGATTCTGAGTATATCAGAATGTGCTGGATTTTTTAATTTAGGATGCGTGAGAACATTTGGAAATATAATCCCAAAGCTTCAATTTAGCTATGTTTTACACTCTGGCTTCTACTAAGTTACCCAAGGGGAAAACTTCTGATACCAGTCTGAGGGTACTTCTAAACTGCACATTCCTTACTGTTGCATGTAGAATATATATCCTGCATGCCACCCTAGCATGGGTATAAACAGAAGTATAGAAAGTGGGACACTGCTTAGGCGAGTAAAGATGTGCCTGAACCTTGTGTGTATATACCCTCCACAGCTCTCTTAATGCCCAAGCCATGCATCCATGTCTACTTGTTTTAGTAGTGTAGTGTCCTGTTGCCTTCCTGCTTGTGGAGTCTTTCCCTGCTGCAGGAAAAGGTTCCAGCAGTGGGGAAAGTCTCTGGCAAGGGGAGGCAGTGGGGGAAGAATCTGGAAGCTCCCTGCTGCTGGAGCCTTTCCCGAAAGAGTCTAGCAGCAGGGAAAGGCTATGGAGCCTTTCTCTGCTGCTTCGTCCCATCAGGGCCTTTCACTGACTTGCATGGCTACACACTGCAGTGTGGATGCAGCATGCTTTTCACTGTAGTGTGTATCCTACACGCCGCCACCTGTGGTGTGCAGTTTAGACATAACTTAAGTCAGTATCCTCATGCTGCTCTGAGACTATGGCACAAAAAAATTGCCATACCAAACCAGACCAGTGATCTGCCTAGTCTAGTATCCTATCACTGATAGTAGGAGCACCATTTTCTTCAGAAAAATGTGCAAGAAATGCCATAATGGCCTATTATGGCATAACCTACCTCTAGGGGAAATTTCTTCTTAAATCCTATCAGTTAGAAATTGGTTTGTGTATGGAAGGATGAGAGTTTAAATCCCTATTATTTCTATCTTAGCTAATGTAACTATGGATGTTCTCATCCATATAAATGTTTTTTTGAGCTCTTGGCTTCAAACATAGTTAAGGACAATGAGTTTCAATGATTCATTATGTCCTTGCAAAAATATTTTTTTAAATCTGTTTTTACTTGTTCCATTTACAATCCTTTTATCGGTTGAAAATCTCACCAAACGTCCCCTTATTTTCATATTATGGGCGGTAAATAGAAGCGCCCAATTTACCTTCCCTATACCATTCTGTATTGTATATTCCATCATGTCCCCTCTTATTCATCTTCTCTCTAAATTAAAAAAATCCTGGTAATTTTAATCTCTCTTCATACCAATGGCTCTCCACACTTTGAATCATTTTCATTATTCATCTATGGTAACTTGAACACTGAATAGAAGGAGTACACTTTCAAAAAGATCTGCACTTATACAGATGTAAAATTATGCTCACTCTTTCACATGGTCCTGCTTAGCAAGAGCTAATATTAGCAAACAAAATGTAAATAGTGTGGCCCTGCACAAATACTAGGGATCAGAATTTGCACCCACAAACTGCCAGATCCCAATGGTTTTTGCAGATGCAGTATCTAACAGTTGCAGGTGTACATGTGTTAGACTATTTCAAATGTCCATGCAGATGGTGGAATTTTTACAGTACATATGCTGTGTTTTGTACCTTTCAAGTATCTACATGTATGATCAGTTTTTCACAAATAATAGTAGAAGTCAGCCTTTGAATGACTACAATGTGTACAGATGTCTAAATAAACCTGGGTTTTTGTGTGGATTCCAAGTTTAAGCACTAATGTATGAAAAGAAAACTATAACTTGAGAGTCCATAATGAAACTGGAGGACAGAGAAACAATTAGCTAGTACCTGCAACTAAAGCAAGAATGGATATAATGCGAGGAGCTGCTGGGAGAAGACATTGACCAATTCTCAGTCTCCAGTTAAGTAAAATGCAATGGAGAGGGAACTTTTTCTTTATCTGGTGGAGTCCACTATGCTGCAGATAACAGAGCCAATACACTTGAGGAGACACAATTCTATTAGACTTCTAATTTTTTCTTCTGTGGAGATATCTTTTCTCAGTATTCTATCTAGCAGGGAACCCTGTTTAGTAGGATTTCTACCTTGATCACAGACGCAGATTGCTGTTAGACAATGCAAAGAGACAAGTATTCTTAAAATGTAATTTGCTGATATTTAAATTACAGAATTAAATGCTATTCTGGGACCCGAAATCCTTTCTTGGGGTAAATCAACAGAGTTTTTTTTTAATCAAATTATGGACTTCTAAAGCAAGTCCATAGAGGTTGGATTTACTTTTTAAATGACCTGAGTATTTATTATATTTACTGATGCATATTTTACAAATTCCTATGTATCCTATATGGTATTTTAATAATTTAATAAATGGTTTAGCTTGTTATGCACTGCAGATTAACCTCATAAAGAATTGTCAAAATTCTCATTCAGGACCAAATTAACGCCCACCGTTACTACTGCAACCTCTTCCTCCTGCCTGGTGATTTCTCCTTTAAGTCCATTCAAAACAGTGCTTCCAAGTTGACCTTCCTTTCCCATTGTTTTGATAACATCAGACCCATTTTTCAATCCCTCTGTTGGCTTCATCAAATACAAGCTTCTTGTCCTTACGTTTAAGCCATACATTACTTAGCCCCTTGCCATTTATGTTCTTTTACATCTTGTTGTGACCCCCCTTTCCTCCACATTGTCTGGATACCAATTAACTCTTGACCACTTCTGCTGAAAAAACCCATGAACTTTCTTCCCTGATGCCTCTTATGGGTGGAACACCACACACTCTCTGAACTAATCCATGTAGCCATGCCCTGGCCTTCCTTCAAATACTTCCTCAACACCCACTTCTATTGTGATGCCAATGAGAAATTGCCAGCAGATAATGGCTATTTAGGTGGCCACTATGAATTACTAATATTATTAATATTTATATTTGAAAGAAAAAGGAAATTGCTAATTGTGCACGTAGCCAGTCTATATAATGATGTGTTTCTGCTACTGTTGCCCCTCCACACACTATTGTTTATAACTTGTTGAATCTTATCATAACTTAGATTTGGGTGACTGGTCATTCGGGTGCTAAATCCCATCTACAATAGTCCAACTTTATAGTGTGGTTGATGGTCTGCAAATTGAAATGCCACATTCTGCCACTGGAGGCTGCACTACATCTGCCTATTACCAGGATTATAGACTGTTTATAGACTGCAGACAGCAGAGGGAAGAGAAACAGACTTCCCTGGTGCTATTTCAGTCCAGCCCCACAGAGGCAGTGTATAGTACGTGTTCCTTTCTCCCTCTGCTCTTGCTTTTCCAGATCCTGCAACAAATGTGTGTGTGTGTGTGTGTGTGTGTGTGCACGTGTGTGTTTCTGAACTTAGGTGGGTTGTCGGGAGCTTGGCAGTATTGGGGGCGAGGAGATGATTCAGAGCTGAGGCTGTGTGTTTCAGATGAGGAGGGGTTAAGTGGGAAAGAGGGGCATAATGCCAGTGTGTGTATCTCAGCAGACTGGGATTGGGTTGGAGGAAGCTCAGGTGGATTAGGGCGGTCCTGAGCCAGATGGGAGTAGTCTTGGGTTGCCAGGCTTTAGTGAAAGGGGAGAATGGCATCCACTGGGGAATAAGGTAGTGGGGAAGGATATGTAGGGGTTGGGTAGGATCAGAGGGAGGTTGGGACTCGGAGAGGAAAGTAAAGAGTGGACCGAGGGATAAAGACTGTTTTCTCCCACCATGCCCTTTACTGTGAATTGTCCCAGTTTTTCATTCTAAAGGGGGATAGGGAGGGAGAGGAAAGAGGTGCCCCTTTTTCTTTCCACTTCCCTGACACTCTTCCTTATCCACCAGCAAAACCCTTCCCTGTGACCCCCCCAGTTTTCACTTTGAAAATGTGATCAACCTGCAGAAGTGAATGGACTCTGATTGGCATTTGCTGTCTCACTCCTTTATTCAGACATCAGCTGCCACTGAATTAAGCACACATCCTCCAAAAAGAAGCCACTGGGGCTCTGTATGTAGAGCTCCTTGCAGATTTGGGGCTCTAGATAGTAAGCTTTTCAGGTCAGGGACTGTCTCTGTTTATGAATTTGTACTGCACCCAGCACAATGACAAATTCAGACTAGAAAAAAGGCACAATTTTGTGGTGACCCCAAGTTCAAAAGAAGCTAAAACTTGAGAATCCAAAATGAAAGCGGAGAACAGAGAAACAGTTAACTAGCAGCTTTCAGGGTAATTAACCACTTGAACAACTTACCAGGATTGTGCTGGACTCTCCATCACTGGAGGCTGCAGAGCATTTATCAGGGAATAGACTCATTTTTCACAGGAGATGGGTGGGAAGGAGAGAGCAGAAAGAGCCCGAGGTTTTTTCTGGTTCTTCCTCTCCACTGCTCTCCTATTAAAAATGGGTCACGCTGTTCCCTTCTCCTCCACTGGCATCTCCCCATCTTTGTAATACCAGGAGGAGCAGAGGTACACTGAGGGGCAAGAGGCAGATGTGAGGACTGGAGGGTCCAGATGTGGGGTTAGGAGAGGGCAAATGTGTGTTTGATGTGAGGGCTTTGTGTGTGTGCATAATTAATTGCTGGGGTGGGAGATGGGCAGATGTGGGGCTGGAAGGCACACAATTAATTAATTAGACTGCTGGGATTCTGGGGAGAGGCCAGAAGCTCCAAAACATCAGGCAACAGCAGGAGCTTCTGCAGTGAGGCCAGAATCATATTACGCAACACATTTAATACAATCATAGAAATGTAAGGCTGGAAGGGACCTGGAGAAGTCATCAAGTACAGCCTGCTGCACTGTGGCCAACAACAGACACCTCGCACACCTGGAGGTTTCCCCTGCTTGACTTTGTTGGCGGAGATATGCAGATCACATTCCCAGCAAGTCAAAACCAGAAATAGGTGGAAGCCTCCAGGGTTAGGGTGCCTATCTGTCACGGCCCTCACACGTGCAGGCAGAGGAAGAGCTAGCAGTGGTGTTGGCAACATGCTGTTTACCTCCCATGGCAGGTTCTTCCTTGTAGAGTACCTGTAAGGTCAGAAAACAAAAACAAAACAAAACAAAAACCCACAAACACACACACAATCCTGCCTCTGCGGACGAAATGAACTGGCTACTTTCCTTAGTCTCCCAGCTGCCTTTGTCTCATTCAGGACGGTTGGCAACATTGTAACTGTCACACACATACTGGGGGTGGTGCGGGAGAGTTCAAATATCAAAAGACAGACCCAAACTGTAATATATTCTTTAAAAATAATCTCAGAATTTTTGGGCCAATTTCAGGATTTTTTGAGGTCTGACTCATGATTTTTGAAATTTTGGAGTTAATAGTTGTGGTATTCATGCATAAATTTACTTACAGGAATAAGTGTTTGCAAGATCAAGCCCTTAGTCAAATTTTCCAGAATGTTTTATAGTTACAAGGCTTTGCAGACCTGTGTGGGCTGAAAAAAGATGCAATATTGGTGTTTCTAACTCCAGAAGTTACATTAACTGTCACTTATAAGGTTCTTTTTTCACAAAATAGCATATTGAATTCCAAAATGTTTTCCATTCAGTATGGAATGACAGAACCCCAACACTGAACAGATTTTCTGATATTTATTTTGTTGCTGATCAAATTGTTCTTTTTAGAATAATTTTACAGCCAGAATAATTATCAATGTATTCATATAATCATTTCCACATTCTTTGATGAATTCATGTAACAGTCACAGCATACACCAGAAAAACATTAAACATTTTTTCATAAAATCAAAAACATATTAACATACTTTGGTAAAAATACAAGACGGAGCCAACGAAAGCACAGAAAAACAAAAAGAACCCTACGTCTTTTTGTTGGAATATATTTTGTTAAAAAAGAATGAAATCTGAATATTGCCTATCCTGATCCCCATGGGAAACTTAAATCCACAGAATGATCCTAATTGAATTTTCTCTGCCTAAATGGAGACTGCCCTGATGTGAACTTGCTTAGAGTATGATGACAGGATGGAATGTCTCAGAGCATCAGTTCTATGAGACCTTGGGTCCTCCTTCTATTACTTCTATTATCTAAACAAATAACCTTGGACAAATCAATTTACATTAATACAACCTTGGGGTTTAAAACTCCCTTCTTTCCTTTAAAATGTCTCAATGATTCAAATGAAATTGTTTCAATATTTAGCTCATAAAAATTTCCTCTGTATTACAAAAACAAAACAACCCTGTCTTTTTTCTATTAAAAACATATATACATTTAGGAAGATGAGTTGATGTATGGTTCAGAGCAAGTTCTGGCCACTCTCTACCACCAAGCTTGGAGTCCCTCAGCAACACTCATACTAGCATTATTGCTAAAACAAGTTAGTAAAGTGAGATGAATTGTTCTCTGACTCTTTGCTCTTTTTTCTTACTTTCATCACTAAAAGAACTCCAGATTGCAACATTTTGTGGCACAAATGTAAGAATCTACTACCACAATGTGCACCCAATATGTTCGTTGCTGTAGTCATACAGGATTAGTTCCTTTTGATGCTCATAGTACAGACTTACTTGAAGGAGACATCAATATGAAAAACAATTATTTTTAAATTTAAGGAGAAATTGTTTGCAAGACTTAATAAGTTTCATTAAATTGGTACATAATTTTAGGGTTTTCAACTAGTGGCTATTTTTTCCCCCAAAACAGCCTTGTGTTTCTATTTATTTTCAGTCTGAGTGTTGTTCTTTCTCAGAAATAATCTAAATTAGTTTCTTCTTATTTTGAAAATTATAGATTAGTACATGATTATTCAAATACATGCTTTGTGTTAACCCAGTCTTCTGCATATCTTTATTCTTTATTAGACCTCATCCTAAATGATAAAGAGGAACCGATCACAGAACTAAAAATTAATGGTAGCTTGGTAGCTTAGGTATTAAAAAACTGACTTGATTTAGAGGGAAGTGAAGGTAACTGTAAAAAATAAAATAAAATAAATATATAACAAATGGAAGAAAGAAGAAGAAGATAGTGATAAATATAAAATCAGAAGTTAGGAATTGTAGAAAATTATAAGGAAAGTCAAGGGACAAAAGGAGAAATCTTTGACCAGCAGTTTAAAGGATAATAAGAAAGACATTTTTAAACATATATTGGGAACAAAAAGAATCCTGACAATGGTATTGGTCCGTTGCTAGATGGAAATGGTAGAATTTTCAATAATAATGCAGAAAAGGCAGAAGTGTTCAATAAACATGTCTATTCTGAATTTGGGAAATATACAGATGACATAGTCTCATCATATAGTGATGATAATACTCATTGCATTCCATTAGTACCTCTGAAGGAAGTTAAACAGAAGCTACTAAAGTTAGACATTTTACAATCAGTAGGTCCAGATAACTTGCATCTAAGAATTTTTAAAAAGTCATCTGAGGAGCTTGCTGGATCATTAATGTTAATTTTCAAAAGCCTTGAAGCATTAGGAAAGTTCCAGAAGATTGGAAAAAAGTGAATGTTTTGCCTGTTTTTAAAAAGGGCAAAGAGGATGATCCAGGTAATTCTAGGCCTCTAGGTCTGACATTGACCCCAGGCAAGATAATGGAGCAACATATATAGGACTCGATTAATAAAGTATTAAAGGAGGGTAATGTAAGGATTTTTCAGTGTCCTTGCAGTGGGAGGCGCCTGTCAACAGTATGAGAACTGTCACGTACGGTTGAGAATGAGGCCATTCAGTTGCTCCTGATGTAAGGGGTACTGTGGAAAGAAAAAAGAGAGAGAGCTAGTTAGACTCACAAGCTATCTAAGTCAGGTACACTTGGGCAGGCTGCTGAAAGGCTGAAAGAAAGCCAACAGCAACAAGCAATGCAGCAGCAGCAAAAGCAGTTACTACAACTATTAGCTACACAACAGCAGCAGCAGATGGCACAGCAGCAACAGCAACAATAACAGCTGCTAAGGGAAATAATGGCATGACAGCAAGACCAACAGCAACTGTTGGTCCAACAAATGTCTTTCTTCCTGCCCCCTAGGGCAGCTGCAGGGGAACCTACAAATCCAATGACGGAAGCCCCGCCAATACCAGTAAAGTTAGCAAAAAAAAGGGCCCAGATAATGACCCTAAGTTCTTTCTCATAACATTTGATGGGCTGCCTCCGGGAGGCTAGTGGCTGCAGGAACATAGGGCCACCCTGTTGGCTCCTTTCCTCACTAGACCCGCACAAGCCGCATACCAAGAAATGGATGTGATGTGTACACAAGGGTACCTGAAAGTCAAGATGTTTATCCCCCAATATTTAGTTATTATGGAAGAAATCCACCACTGGTGCTTCTCAGAAGAGATGTAGCCCCTCAGGAGCATGAACCCAAATGGTGGCCCAGTGTTGGAGGGACCATTGGTGACATTGGCGTTAGTCAGAAGCAATGGCAGGAGTACAAATAGCTGAACTTGTGCTGGTGGAACAGTTCATGTAGATCTGACGTGCTGGAAGAAAGGCCTATGTGTTACAACATTGCCCAGAGAAGTCGGCAGAGGTGATCCACCTTATGGAATATTATATGGCTGCTGATAGCCCACAGGTGGTGCCTGCTATCCTGGACAAAGTAGGATTGTAAAGACCTTGGAAGTGTGAGGGTAGGAAATTGAGATTATTTATATCTCCAGAAGACTTGCCAAGGAGAAGAAATAGTATAGCTGTCTCCAATAGAAGTTCCCTTCTTGAAACAAAACTAACTTAATGTAACATGTTGAAATCAAAGACTAATAAGAAGGTGTGGTATCTCAGTTAAAATGTCTGTTATGTATGCTTTAACTGTAAGACAATGAATTATCAGAAAAGCCTCAATTAATTTCTTTATACTATAGTCTTGGCTTTATAAGGACAGTTTATCATGTCCCTCATGTTTTATTTGTATCCATTCTACAGCTGGCAGTAAGATGTCTGAATGAATTATATGAGTTAAGAAGGCTTTTTAAAAGAGTGAAATCGCTGTGTTATCTGTACTGGAATGGGGGAAAGATAGAGAGAAAATGAGAAGAAAAAATAAAAACAATTTCATCCAAATGCATCTGGCTTCCAAACAAAGCAATGAAATGCTGATTGCGTAGATTGCATATTGTCTGTTTATGCAGTAAATGTATACCAGTAGAAGATTCATTAATTTAACTGTAGTCTTGGGTATAAGAATGACATGAATAGTTTCAGATCTTATTTATTCAATTCATAGAGGGATTTATTTAAAATGTTTTGATATTTTATAGTTTAGGTCATTGTTTTTCCTATATATAACATAGTTTTTCTTCTATCTAGTTATTTCAGTCAGATTTCTCTAATTTTGAACATCAGCAATAAACTTTTCAGCTGGATGACATAACTTGGCAATCAGCAAATTAGAACAGTGTGTAACTTCTAATGGAAAAAAATTAAGTATGCTGCTCATAACTCTGCTGCAGAGGTTTTGCTGAATATATAACCTTTATGTGAACTTATCTCATTAATCACAGGGAAAAATGTAGCTACTTCACATATGGAATGGAGGGAAAAACAGATAGAGTAGTCATTTACCACTACCTAGCACTCACTCCCTAAGGAAGAATGATAGTTTCTTAGGGGAGAGACGACAAGGTGCAGGTTAAATACCTGTGCTGTTATTTCTGAAGAGTTCATGCAAATGATATATATATTTTTTATGTGAAATGAGAAAGAATACACCTTATTTAGAAGTTGTAAATCAGGCCTGTACAATCACTTGAATTCTGTTTCCTAGAGGGTTTTTTTTTAAAATGCCATGGCAATTCCACACTGTAAACCCTAAGCATCTATTTACTGTTATCTAAATGTCCACTCAACTTTTGCTTTTAACTTAATTTTGCAATACTTATTTTAAAAAGCAGACAAACATTAGTTTGTTCTTTTAGCTCAAGCACTAGGTCTTGTTATGATTTGGATATTTACTGTCCCGCTTCTTTTTCTGCCCCAGTCTTCTTTTGCAGCTACCACCAGGCACTGTTTTCTTACTTCTTCTAGTAACCTTTCCTATTTTCCTGTTCATTAAACAATGACTCACTGCTATCTATAGGATTTTACTACATGTAGTGATCCTGAAGAAAGCAATGCCTTGTCAGTTTCAAAAATGATCCCATGCTACTGAAAGGCTCTCTCTATAAACCCTCCCCTGAGGGACAAACACAGTACATTGTTACACTGAAATGTTGCTATTTCCTTCCACCTAAAAATACACTAGCCATATAATTCTTACATATCAAATCCCTGATTCAGACCACTGTGACATGCACCAGGATTACAGTCCAACGCTGATGGTGATATGGGAATTTGACAAATTAACATTCAGAGCTTCTAATTGTAAGAGGAGTGGTATCTTATCAATATCATATAGAAGCATGGGCGATAAAACTTTGACTATATTGTTTTCTTTCAGTACTTTTCTTGAGGTACTTCTTAGGAGGTAGCTACCAAGTTGTGAAGATAGTAAGGCCCGGATGCACAAAAAGAGTTAAGTGCCTATGTCCTTGTTTTAGGCACCTAACACTCAGTTTTGGGATCACTGCAATGCACAGAACTCCTGCTGAACCCTGTAGGTGCCTAAAATTGTTCAGCACTTTCATTTTTGCAGTAAAAGTTCCTTATGTGCCTGTTTCTGCCTCTGTGCATGTACACTGATGCCTCCATCTAGGCGCTCAGACATCAATCTCCCTCCTAAGCCCAAAAGCAACTCACAAACCAGGGGAAAATAGGTGTTTGGCTACCTAACTCAGGTGCAGAGCCTTACCCATTAGGCACCCTTGGATCATGCCTTCCAGATGTGGCCCCTCAAAAGAGTTCACAAAGAAGTGCTGGGGTGGTGGGGAATAGAGAACAGCTTCTCACTGTTTCTTTCTCTGGCCCAATGACTCTAAGTATCATTAGGCCAGAAACAGTGAGAATGACTCTACCTAGTTGTTAGGGCACTGTGATAGGGTGCTGGGTGAAAGCAAGCTGAGCCAGCCTCTGCCACTGGAGCCATAATTGAGGGGAATTGGGACTGGCTGAGTAAGCCTGCATGAAGTAGGCCAATGACGAGCAGCTGCTGGGCTCATTAGCACGCCACTGTAAAGGCTCACAGGAAGGCAGTGCAGGTAGGAACAGTCAGAAAAGGCAGAACAGAAGTGTGTTGGTCCCGGCCCACAGTGAGGCCCCTGTTAGGGTAAACTGGGTATTGAGAGATTGTGGTAGGTAGCGACATGTAAGTGAAGTGCACTGGTGGGAGCACAAAGCCAAAGTATGTGAGTGGTTCTTGGGAGCAGAGGGGGGCCCTGTGTGAACTTGTTACAGGTGCCCACCTGACCGACTGTCCAGTTCTCTGCTCCATTTGCTCTTTCATTATTTATCTACCATGGAACAGCTTCCACAGGATAGACTGATGAAACACCACATCAGACTATCCTATAAGTCAGTGGTTACAGTGTTCTCTGGAGAAGTAGGAGACCCCAGTTCAAATCTTTCCTCCCCTTTTTGCAGAATTGAATAAAAACTTGGTTTTCCACATTCCCAGGTGAGAGCTTTAACCACTGGACTAGAAGTTATATGGGGATGGCACTACCTCCTCTGGTGACCAGACTTTGAAGGGGATCTGACCCAATGTGGCTTCTGAATATGCTTACTGGATTGGGCCCTGCAGGTGAATGCTTATCTTCCCTGTTTGATGAATCATGCTGGGGCTTAGGCAGGAGATAAGTGCCTGGATGTCTAGAGAAAGGTTGCATTGTGAATTCCCAGGGGCAAAAACTTAGGTACCAAGGGAACATTTACCCTGGAAAGTTAGGTGCTAGGTGAATCTGGGTGCCTACAGAATTTGGTGGGAGTTTTGTGAATTGTAGTAGAACCTAAAACTGGATTTAGGCATCTAAACCCAGATTTAGGCACCAAAGTCTGGGATTTAGGTGACTAAGTAACTTTGTGAATCTGTCTTAGTGCTGCACAGAAAAAAGTTATGAGAAAATCTAGTACAACTAAGAAATTAAAGAACTATTTGGTAAATGGTAAATTTGTCACTATTGGACACAATTACGTTTTGAGTTCACCACCAAAGATACACCACAGATTGCACCTCCCTGAAATAGCAAGGGGCTGCTGCATCCAGAGTTATCCATCCCAGGGGTGTGGCAACAACAGGTGCCCCTTTGGCCCTTCCAGCAGGGAAGGATTAGTTTGGATATCCACTAGTGGTTCCATATGAGACCTGCCAGTGGAGGCTGCAAAACAAATGTGCCGAATCAGCATATTGCCTGGCTGCCTTGGCCATGACCCCTCATTTGTCAATGCCACTTAGCTTTTTGGTTGCTCTCACTAGTTGTAGCCTTTTTGCCATAGGAGACCTTGAGTCACAACAACCCTTTCCCAGTAGCCTTGAGCGAAGACTGAGTCAATATAGATCCTGAATAAATCTAAACATGGGTATTTATAGATTTTTAAACATCAAATACAACACTATTTATCATTCTCTCTCCTTATCCTAGATGCTTGTGAGTAATTATAAGGGATAAGAAAAATACCTGATATAATCAGTCTTTCACATAAATTAAGTATTATCAATTATAGTGGATCGAGGGGAAGGAAATATCCCTTCTTCTATAATTAGTATTGCATAGAAAAAAAGAGAAGCAAAAGAAAAAGTTGTTTTTAAACTCTCTAAACAATCTGGGCACAGGCAATATCAGAAGTCACTCTGGAGATAGAGGGAAACTATTCAGCCCACATTTCAGAAGATATGGCCATCTTTGTGAAGACTCAGACAAATATTTTAAATCATTTCACAAAGTATCTTTTAGAAATGATGCCAAATGTATGTTGTATGATATGGATATATGTCTAAAACACCAAAATCATAGCACAAAAACAGCTGTTGGCTTTTACAGGCTTCTAGTCATTCCAGCCATGCTTTGGATTCAGAGAGGCAATTTAGATAGAGATGATTGGGTAATTTGTTAATATGTTACTCCTAGTTTTATGCCAGTTTAACTCACTGCATTCAATAGAGTTACAATGGTGCATGTAATTCATTGGTGAATCATGCCTGATGAGTTCTGTATCCCATTGCCAGTACTCTGGACCATCCAGAAATTGTTTGATGTGCTGTTTAGTGCAGTAACTCCCTGAAACTAATTTAAAATGGACTAAAAGTAGAAAGCTTTCAATACTAACAGAATTCTATAATGTGTTCACCATGAAGTGTAAATCCTGGTTCAGAGAGAAAATTCTACACCTAGTGAAGCATTCTGTAATATTCTGTGCTATTCTGCTTCCAAAGACCTTTTGGAAGGAGATACCTTTACCTCTTTGCAAGCAATGTATGGATAATCTTTCAACAGATTATCCTCAACCACTGGCAGGTTATAAAGAAAACATGCATGAGAAGACCATTGATTTTTCCCTTAGTGATCTTGAGAAGGGAAAAATTAATTAGCAAACAGTGGGATTTGTCTACTTTGTACCTCATGCCCAGTCAGCTTTGAAAATATTTACTAGATGAAACTGTTAATTAGGCAGAAGATAGGGAAAGTATTGAATGAATATGTACGAACATGTTTCTTGTCAGAAATATTTCAATTTTTATATGAAATGCAGCTTATAAAGAGTTATTTTAACATTTAAAGCCTCTTTGCTAGTGAAGTGGAACAAATACCCTAGGGGGCAAATTAAAAAAGTACTATAATTTTAGGAATTAGCAAAGTCCAAAATGTGAAAACCTCTGACTATTCCATTTGTTGCCCACATCAGAGGATAATATTACTGGAATGGATGGAGGGCTTCCAAGTTATGCCACTTTTTTGTAGAGTACATCTAATAAGAGAGCCAGGAAAAATCTTTAATATTTTTTATTGAAATAGTACTGGACTCTAAATTTGTATAATTTAGTTCTGATGAATACAGTACTTTGATTTTAAAAATGAATTAAATAGCCACCGTCAGAGCAGAACAAAGGTAAAGAAATATCCTTTCCTTTATGACTATAACTATTGTAAATTGTCAAATAATAAGTAAAGTACAAAATTAAAGTTTATGAAATGGTAGAGTTCATGATTCTAAGGAATGGTAAGAGGGAAAACTGCACAATAAAGATAAGATTTCAAAAAGGCAGACTGAAGCAAACTCAGGGATTTGGTAGGTAAGATCCCAGGGGAAGCGAGTCTAAGGGGAAAAACAAAGAGTTAGTTTTTCAAAGAGACATTATTAAGAGCAAACTATTCCACTGTGTAGGAAAAATAGGATCTGATCTGAACTCAAAAAAGAGTCCTACAAAAGTGGAAAGTAGGTCAAATTACAAAGGATGAATATAAACAAAAAACACAAGCAAGTTGGGACAAAATTAGAAAAGCCAAGGCACAAAATGAGATTAAACTAGCAAGAGACATAAAGGGTAACAAGAAAATATTTTACAAATACATTAGAAGCAAGAGGAAGACCAAGGACAGGGGTCAGCCTGTTTTTCAATGGGGGGGGGGAGGGAAACAATAACAAAATGTGGAAATGGCAGAAGTGCTAAATGACTTTTTTGTTTCCGTTTTCACTGAAAAAGTTAGTAGTGACTGGTTGGCTAACACAGTGAATGTCAGTGAAAAGGAGGTAGGATACGAGGCTAAAACACAGAGAGAACAAATTAAAAATTCCTTAGACATGTTAAATGTCTTAGTTACCAGGGCCTGACGAAATACATCCTAAAATACTCAAGGAGCTAACTGAGGTGATATCTGAGCCATTAACGATTATCTTCAAAAATTCATCGAAGACAGGAGAGATTCAAGAGGACTGGAAAAGGGCAAATACAATCACAATCTATAAAAAGGGAAATAAAGATAACCTGGAGAATTACAGACCAGTCACCTTAATTTCAGTACCCAGAAAGATAAAGGAGCAAATAATTAAGCAAACAATTTGCAAACAGCTAGAAGATAATAAGGTGATAAATAGCAATCAGCAGGAATTTGTCAAGAACAAATTGTGTCAAACCAACCTGATAGCTTTCTCTGACAGGATAAAAAGCCTTGTGGATGTAGGGAAGCAGTAGATGTGGTATATCTTGACTTTAGTAAGGCTTTTGTTACTGTCTCACATGATCTTCTCCTAAACAACCTGGGAAATATAGCTTAGATGGAGCTACTGTAAGGTGGGTGCATAACTGGTTGGAAAACCTTTCCAGAGAGTAATCAGGGATTCACAGTCAAGATGGAAGGGTATATGGAGTAGAGTCCTGCAGACATCATTTCTGGGTCTGGTTCTGTTCATTATCTTCATCAATGATTTAGATAATGGCATAGAGAGTATACTTATAAAGTTTGCAGATGATACTAAACTGGGAGGGGTTGCAAGTGCTTTGGAGGATAGGATTAAAATTCAAAATGATATGGACAAACTGGAGAAATGGTCTAAAGTAAATAGGATGAAATTCAACAAGGACAAATGCAAAATATCTTCTTAGGAAGGAACAATCAGTTGCACACATACAAAACGGGAAATGACTGCCTAGGAAGAAATACTGCAGAAATGGATTTGGGGTTATAGTGGATCACAAGCTAAATATGAGTCAATAGTGTAACACTTTTGCAAAAAAGCAAACATCATTCTGGGATGTATTAGCAGGAATGTTGTAAACAAGACATGAGAAGTAATTCTTCCACTATACTGCATGATGATTAGGCCTCAACTGGAGTATTACGTCCCCAGTTCTGAGTGCCACATTTCAGGGAAGATGTGGACAAATTGGAGAAAGTCCAGAGAATAACAACAAAAATGATTAAAGGTTTAGAAAACATGACTTATGAGGCAAGACTGAAAGAACTGGGTATTTTTAGCCTGGAGAATAGAAGACTGAGAGGGGACAGCTTTCAGGTACATAAAAGGTTATTACAAGGAGGAGGAAGAAAAAATTTTCTTCGTAACCTCTGAGGACAGGACATGAAGCAATGGGATTAAATTGCAGCAAGGGTGGTTTAGGTTGGACATTAGTGCATCCCATAGCTACCCTCTACATGGAGGCTGACTGCCACTTGAGTGGGGAGCAGGTTACTCTGCCCTGCATGAGTGCACAGAAATAGGTGGAAACATAGGTTCTGTTGGTTGCTCTGCAACCTCACGGAATTACTGGGAGGCAGTAGATTCTGTGTTCCTCAGAATGCAGAGACTACAATTCTTCCTGGCTTTCATGTGGCCTCCCAAGTGTGGCAAAGGCTTCTACACCCTCCTACCACTGCATACCTATGTAGGGAACCAGGATGAATATGGTATGTAGTTTGGAGAGAAAAAATCCACTAAATTTGCTCTTTAGACAAAGTACTTCTATTTCCCTAGAATCTCTAGCACTTTATTGCTTTCTAACCATCAGTTTTTCTCATCATCAACCCAGCAGCAGAATGCCAAGGAAATCCCCAGATGCTGTTTCATGGTAGAGCCTGGGTAGGATCCTGACCCCACGGAAGACAATTGCAAAACCCCCATTGATGTCACTGGAGCCAGGATTTCACCTTACCTAATTGGGTCAAAATTTGACTCTAAGTTTACTTGTGAGTTGCTAGATGGCTCTTTTAAAAATCTTTCTGTTTGTAGTATGGTATATAGTTTTGTACACAGACAATGTGTAGAGGCAGCAACAAAGGCTAGGTATATGACTTCATGACCAGGAAAACTTTCAGTTTATATCTACTTTTCAGTATAACTGAGTTATTTTCATATATCAAACATCTTACCTGAGATGATATAGCACAAACTACAAAATTAGAGACTAAATCTACATCCCTTACTCTAGTGAGCAATGGATTGTTCACGCAATTATTTGAACTAATTTGATCCAAGATTTTCCCTTGGAAAGTAGTGAAAGGAAAAAGTTACAATGCAAAGAAAGTTCATTTGTGCTGGTTTAAAAAAGGTGAATGTTTAAAACAGTTAAATAAATTAGGATTTGTATTCATTAACAATAAATTATCACAAACCATTCCCATATATTTCATGATGGTTTACCATTACATAACCTACTCTATATTTATAATATACATCTGGCATACTGTAGTTCTATTCAGATCACTTTAATTAAACCAGCCTCCAAGCCCCCATATAAAACAATGGAAGATCTGAAGTATAGAAAAACAAGAGCAACAAATTCATGAATAGCCCAGTATGTGAAGGCAGGCAATCTGCAGATTAGTGTAGCAGTTTCCTGTTGCTAACACCATAAACATGCTGAACTGTGTTAATTAAATTCCCTTGCCTTCAGTCTAGCAACTAGAGGTACATTAGAGGATATGGACTAGAAATCTGATGATCTGAAGAATAAGCACAGATGAATTTTTAGGACACAAAATCCTATTTCTGGAGGTTTGAGAATAATTACAGCACTCTGCAACCTTCTAGCTAAAATTACAGCACAAGTTTTCCTACTAAGAGAAAATTTGCTTAAACCAGATAATAACTCATGGGCAGGCAGGAAAAGGGTGGTAAATTAACAAAACAAAACTTTTTAAAATGAGATTGCTAGTTTAGACTTAAATTTGAGCAAATCTTTTGTTTAACCACAGATGTGGGAGGGGCTGGATGGTCTTCAGTGGATCTTTGCTGATGGGACCTCAATTATGTATTACTTATGACACTGCAGAGTTTGAAGGAGTCAATGGTTACACATTCTTTTGAGAGCTTTACATTCTAAACAGATTGTTTTACTGCACAAAAAGGTAATTGGGCCTTTGGCTGTTTCATTCTCTTTACTAGCTGATAATAGGGTCGATATGGACAAACAAATGGCATATTATATATGACAGTCCTTACTATTATTAATCATAGAGGTGGGCAAAGAATTTAGATAAAATAAAACCCAACCAATATCTTCATCTAGAACTTGAACCAACTTTGAAAGAGTTGATAACTTTCCCTCCATAATTGTTAATTTCAGATGGACCTTGAGCTAATTAACAACGATTAGGTTATCCAGTCAGGGAACAAAATTTGTGCCTTAGATGATCAATCTTGCTGCTTGACTACAGAAGGCTGAATACCAAACCATCACATGAACACTTTGAATGCTCAGTCTATGAATTGATCAGTATGTGAGCAATTCATATAGTGACATTTGTTTGCATACATTGGTCAAATTTTTGTTGTTGGGTTTAATATGTGGGTGGGTGTTTTGACCTGTGCTATACAGGAGGTCAGACTAGTTGCTCTGGTGGTACCTTCTTTCCTTAAACTCTGACATTCTTTGTCAACTGCTTTCTAATAACAAAGTTGTGATTTTTCCACATTCAACTCTTGAAAAGAAAAAAGGGCTAATTTCACCAAATAAATTAATTGCAACTAATAATTTGATCAGCACTAATAACGTCATAAGTCATGGGAGAGGCAGTTTCTCTGATTCTTGCTGCTCCTGCTGTTCTGGGATATTGATGTTCTAATCTAGACATTATGAAGATTATCCAAATTGACATTAGTCTAGTCACAACTATAGCAAAATCCTTCTTTGTTATACAAATTAATTTGCAGTGAAAACCTGTATAAAGAGATTCTGAACAAACAGAAGACTATTGAAATTTTACACTTCGTTGTACAAATAAAATTTTTAATTAAGATTTAGGACAGGAAGCTCCTATTCCTGCTTCAAGCAGCTCTTCTCAGCAGAGTTTGGCGATTCCATTCATTTAAATATTCACCAGACAGATCACTACTTTATTCTAAAATATAATGAGAGATGTAAGAACCAAAGATATATTAATTCCAAATAGAAAGAATTCCAGTAAAAATATATAATATTAATTTAGGGCTATATTCTGTCTGGCTGTGTGTAAGAGGAGAGGACTAGGGCCAAATATAAATAAATAAATAGAAAAGCTTAAGAACTTCCCCCTCCTTTGTACAGCCCCCATAAAGGTCGGGAAGAATTAGTGACTTCTCCTTAGGAATACATGGCACCCAAAAGGAGGTGTGGTGGAGGCAAGGACTTGCCTCAACCCCCATTCTGCACTGGCCATTGAAGCAGGACTGAGACAGCAGGGGGAATAAGCAACAGGTTTGCTGCACCTGTAAACCACGGAATTTTGAGATGTGGGTTTTTTTAATGTTTTTTTATTTTGTCTGTTTCCTCCAAAGCATCAGACATGGCCACTGATGGAGACGGGACACTGGACTGGATTGGCTGGTGCTCTTAGATGGCACAGAGTAGTCTTTCTCAAAGTTGCTTGGATGGCTGGTTCTTGATTACATGTTCAGGGTCTAACAGATTGCCATATGTGGGGTCAGGAAGGAATTTTCCCCCCAAGTCAGTTTGGCAGTGACCTTAGGGAGTTTTCACTTTCCTCTGAAGCATGGGAAACGAGTCACTTGCCAGGATCATTTGAGTATATCTCACAAAATCAATTCCCTGTCATTAGAAGAGTCTTGGGCACTGGCACATCTTGATCATTTCCATTATCTATCTGTGCCACTTAATAGTTTAGTCTGTCTGTGATCTGTACTACCTTGGTCTAATTTCAGTTTTCGGTTTAGTGTGCAGGTTCTGGATGGTGTTGGTGGCCTGTGCAAGAGGTCAGACTAAGTGATTTGGTGGTTCCTTCTGGCCTTAAATTCTACCACTGTTATAGAGTGCTCCTTCTGGGGTAGCACAGCCTGAACTGCCCTGACTATGGGTATTGCTTCAAGACATCATATACCCCAATAATAATCTGTTTTAGGGATGAAATTATAATTGAAAAGATGTGCACTTACCCACCATTCTCTTTGAATTGTGCATACCACAGTTTGATTTCCACTGTGGAGTCCATTCTGGTGATCCGTATTCCCTCCCCAAAAGAATTTTAGTGACTTATTCATATTCGCCAAGACACCCAGGTGGTAATTTGCATACATTTGAGGGTTCTATTGCTAACCATAGCCTATTCAATAGTAGCAGCAGTGATGTAAATCCTACCTCGCTGTATCACATATATGTGATATTATGTTTCAGCTTCAGACACTGAAACAATGGCTATCCTCTTGAGTACTTATCACCAGATCTAAAAAGATTTTTTTTTTTTTTTAAATAATGAACCTCTTTTCTCTGCAAACCCCTTTGTAAAATACTTCAAGGAACATTTTCTTGTGCTGCTGAAGCACAAGTGGTGTTCAGTTTAGAAGGAGCACAGGCAAACATGGACTTCTAACCAGTGGATTGTATTAGATGGGTACTTCTGGAATGAGGACATAGATCCATTGGATTCATAAAGAGTAATAGATGAAAATTAGTAAGCTTTTGCTTTTCATTTCCTTGCTGTTATAGGTTTCTCCTGGAAGCTAAAGTTACTTACATTTAATGTGTGTGTGTGTTCATTGCCTTCGTTTATTAGTGGTAGGTGAAAGAAAAGACTTGGCTCACAGAAGTGTAAGACACTTGACTTGTGACATTTATCAGCTCTACTTACGTCAAATATCTGTATGCACTTTTTATTTTCCCACACACGATAGCCTTCCTGCACATAAGAGCCCCTAAATTCTTCTAGCTCAAAGAATAAAAGCCACCATCTGAGATCCACTGATGAGTCTTCTGCACGTATTGTTGTCATGTACAATAATTTCATACAAAAATTCAGTGAAATTATTTTGAAAGTAATTACTGCATATATCCCATAGACACATTTCTAAACTAAATAACTTGGTTATTTAAAAAGAAAATCCAATGTAGCATTAGTTTATACCACGAGCTTATCACTCACACGAATTCAGTTTAAAAGTAAAGATTTTTTTCAGCTATCTGCACATTTTAGAAGTTAAAATTCTTTCATCTGTATTTTTTATCATTTATATAATTTAAATGTGTCCCAACCAACAATTTGCTCTCAGGTTGTGTTATTATATATTACATTTCAATGCATAGTAAATATTTACAACAGCTATCAACCCTTTAAAAGATGATGATAATAATTTCTAGCTTTTAGTTTCTCCAAAACACTGGACAATATTTTCTAACTTGTCTGCTTAAAGTTAGACACTTAAATCCCTATTTAGACACCTAAATAAGTCACCTCATTTAAAATCAATCTTTACACTTCTGAAAATGAATCACTTATTTTGGTACCTACATATGGATTTAGGTGCTTAACTTTAGGCACTCAAGTTTGAAAACTGTGACCTAAATGACTTTCCCAAGCTCACACTGTGGTCTCTATTAAAAAGGCAACATTTGCCAAAAATAGACTAGTTAGAATAGGAAATCACTGCCTTGCCCCAGCTACTGCTGTATGGTAACAGGTGGCAAATGATGACATTTTAACAGTGACTGGTCACTATGGGTCAGGTTCACAGAAGGACTTATGAGCCTAACTGCCATTTTAGGCACCTAAATGCCAACACTGGGCCTCACTATGATTCACAAAACCCCTGCTCAGCCATGCCAGGGCACTGTAAGCACACAAATTCACTTGGCATCTACATTTTTCCAGTAAAAGCTCCTGAGGTGCCTATGTTTCTGTCGCTGGACATACGCACTGCAGCCCCATGCCAGACACCAAGATGATGACAGTCCCACCCTGATGCAAAAACTGGGAAAGGATAGGCTTTTCTTCATCTAACTTGCCTGTAGGTCCCTATCCTATGGATGAGAAGGGATGTGAACAGGAATCTGCTACCTCTCATATGAGTGCCCTAGCTGCTGGGTCATGAGATATTCTGATGTAAGGCTCCCTCAGTCTCTCCTGTCGATACTGTTCCGTTGTGGATAAATAACTAAAAAATTCATTGGAGCAGGGGACTGGATCCTGGGTCCACCACCTTCTAGGTGAATGTGCTGACCATTAGACAATACAATCACTTGTTTAGCCTAACCCAAGGAAGGTTGAGTGAAGATATGATTGCTCTCTATAAATACATCAGAGGGATAAATACCAGGGAGGGAGAGGAATTATTTAAGTTCAGCACTTATGTGGACTAATGGATACAAACTAGCCATCAGGAAGTTTACACATGAAATTAGATGCAGGTTTCCAACCATCAGGGGAGCGAAGTTCTGGAACAGCCTTCCAGGAGGAGCAGTCAGGGCAGAAAACCTAGCTGGCTTCAAAACTGAGCTTGATACATTTATGGAGGGGATGGTATGATGGGAGAGCCACCTAGTTTGACAATTGACTGATCTTTGGCTACTGGTGGTAGATATGCCAATGGCCTATGAAGGGATGTTACATGGGGTAGGTTCTGAGTTGTTACGGATAATTATTCCTTGCGTATCTGGCTAGTGAGTCTTGCCCATATGCTCAGGGTTTAACTGATTGATTGCCATATTTGGGATCGGGAAGGAATTTTCCCCCAGGGCAGATTGGCAAAGGCTCTGAGGTTTTTTTCATCTTCCTCTGTAGCACGGGGCACAGCTCACTTGCTGGTGGATTCTCTGTACCTTAAAGTCTTTAAACCATGATTTGAGGACTTTAATAACTCAGTCATTGATTAGGGGTCTATTAGAGGAGTGGATGGGTGAGGTTCTGTGGCCTGCATTGTGCAAGAGGTCAGACTAGATGATTATATTGGTCCCTTCTGACCTTAGAGTCTATGCGTTTATTCTCGCACTCTCTTTGAGCTCATAAATATTTCATTATTTAACCACAGTGGAACAGCATCAGCAGAAAAGACTGAGGGAGTCAACCCTCAGAATACACCATAGCCCAGTGGTTAGGAAAGGCAGGTAGCCAATCCTTGTTGTAAGGTAGTCAATCCTTGTTCAAATACCTACACTCCCTCATAAGGAGAGGGAGGGACTTAAACCAGGGGTGTCACACATTCCTAGCCCCTGGGCTTAAAGGTGTGGGAGAGGTCTGCCTAGCAAAAATGGCGTAGGTGCCTAACCCGAAAAAGGGTTTGCAGCTGAAAATCCAACCAGCGGGAGGCATCTCCCTCCATCCTGGAATTAGACATCTATCTCCATGAGAGGAGTGGGGCTTAGCACATACCCCTCACCTTGGCAGCTCCCATTTTATGGGGGGAGCTGCCTAGCTGTTGTGCCTAGTTTGCTGGCTTTTGTGATTTTCATTTGGAGGTGACTATCTCTCCCAATTCAATGTACGGGGAGCTTTGGCACCAAACTCAGGCTCAGCATCACCACACCTAAGTTTCTTTGTGAATCTAGCCCAAAATGTCCAATTAGTGTCACAACTGGGAGTAGAGTGTTAGGGTGAAATCCTGGCCCCAAATGAAGTCAATTAGAGGTTTTCCATTCACTTCAATGGGAGCAGGATTTCTTTCCTTCTTTTTCTCATGTGTGGTTCAATAGCTAATATGGCCTCTCTGAAATGAAAAAAAAAGAGAAAGAAAAGTTCATTGTACAGTAGAGACACAACTGTTGCTTCCAGGATGCTATGGTTTGTGTGTGATAAATTAAATTGCGTACCTAATTAGAACTTTTTATCCATGGTGTACATTAATTTCTCTCTAGTGACTTTGCCATGAACCCCATGTTTGCGATAGAGCATTGTCTCAGAAGCAGCCCAGGAAACAGAATGGGATTCACACCTGGCTGGCTTTTGATGTGTGTTAACAGTAAAAGATTTTATAAAATCTGGCTCTAATGTCACCTGTTCATGTGGTTGGGGCAGGTCAAGTTTTATAAAACTTCACTGTAGTTTAGAAGAATCAAAATGTCTCCTCTTGACCACATGGGCTACACTCAGAAAATCAGGAACTAGATCTAATGATACGTGACTTAAACCATGTGAACTACATATGAATTTAGTTGCTCAGATCAACTTACCATAGAATACCACTATGGAATTCTACAAAGTAACAAAATGGTAGGAAATGCTGATAAGCCTGGAAAACTTGCCTCCTCCAGAACAGCTCCACCTAGGCACTGACCTTGAACAAAAATATTGGTGTACTCTAAATTGAGTGAGAACTGAGGTGACAAAGATTGATGACAATATGACCAAATAGAAGCTGAGGAGAGCCCCAAATCTGAATGTGGAAAGCCTATACAAACACTTGAACATTGTGGCTCCATCAACATCCTGTACAACTTGGGAACTATTCCAGACAAGTGACAACACCAGATTTTGAAGCGACAAGCTATGATGATGAGTTTGAAGCACATTAATGCACTGATGAAAGCAGCAGTGAAATATCATTGGTATACAGCGAGAGGTGGGAAAAAATATTGGTCTAGATCCATCAACAATAGTGCTATGCTGATTTCCACCAGCTGAAGATTTAGTTCACTGTGCTCAGATATGAAATGTTTGTTTTCATAGAAACTTTCATGTAAAACATTGCACTTTTACACCACCACCACAAACTCAGAGTCAAATTATAAATGATGATTTTTCAGAGCGTTTAATGGACATTGGCACTGTGTTTCTACCTCCATTTTGTCTTGCTGCAATTTAGTTTTTCTAAATAATTCCAGTTGATGTAGTACTGTACTCTTTAAATCTCTTTAAAGCACAATGGGCTTGATTGTTTCGTTGACTACAATTGTTTTATGTGTGGGTTGATTCTCAAACCTCAGTTTTGGGCAGGGAAAGGAGTGGGTTCAGAGAATCATTTGTAAAGAATGGGTAACAGATGATTGCAAACCACAGATATTAGACCTTTTCACAGTATGAAACATTAGTGACTTAAAATGTTAAAAGAAAAACTGTGGATACATCTTAAGTGCTCAATGAATTCATTGTCTCAATTACACAATTTGTGGTAAACCTCATTTTGGATTCTTAACATTTTTAGGAACTGGGCTAATTTTGCAATACTCAGATAACTACACAATCCTTTTAAAATCAAATGTACTTTGGCATTTTTTCAGAAAATGTACCATGCTGGGAGCTTAGCAATAGCACACAAAGCCTTAAAATACCTGAAGTATGATATCACATTTTTTGACATTTATCAATTTGAAGTGGCAACAATTATTTGATAAACTAACTCAAATTCATCATGCTATAGGAGATCATCAGTGGGTTTTTTTTTTTTTTTAGAACAGAGGTCCTCAGACATTCTCATAAGTGGAGGACCACAGCTTAATAGAGAGGTTCCCTTAAGTACACCTCTCCCATTCATGACTGCACAGAACACATCAACTAGTCTATTGAATAACCTCCTTCCTACTATAGCAGTTCCTTACAGGAAAAAATAGGATTAGGAAGTATTCTATGTATTTTAACTTCTTTTACTGCAATTTAGGAGCTGAAAAGAAGTAACAGTACCATGTGACCAGCTAGCTTTCTCCAGGCCATGGTGGAAGTAGTGGTTGTTCTTGGAGCACAGTTAGAGAAGCATTGTTTTATAATAAAAATGTAATCTTTTACAATTCTAATATAATGGGAGAGATTCTCCATATGCTAAATGTTTACCTGCATGCTCTATGTCCTCCACCCTACAGATTATTGCATGTAAATTTCTTGAAGAAGATGGATAAAAAGCAAAGGAATACTCAGGAAATTTAGACAGTCAGTACAAGATACCCATAATCATTCAGCCTTTAGGGTGCTTATTCAAATTGAACCTCATATCTTTTGAGATTCTCACAACACTGACAGTTCCACCGTCTTCCAGTGGAAGGTTATATTGTTTGGCAATTATCTCTGCATATTCGACCATGAACAAATTAATACATCATTTTACTGTAAATATAGATGTGAAAATAAAGGCATCCATTATGGGTTCAGCCTTGATAGGGCTGTTAAGAATAGGCTGTGGGAAGTTCACACTTAGGTTTCAATTAGTGTATTCAACTCACGTGGAACAATCACAGAATCATAGAATCATAGGATTAGAAGGGACCGCAAGGGTCAATATTTGAAAAAGGAATGTCTCTTTTCCCTCATATTTGAAATTACTCATCAGAGGTGACTACAAAAATATCAGTCCTGAAACTGCACTGTGATAATTCTTAATAGATGTCTATTATCATAGTTATAATTAAATGGGAAAACATGTCTTCCTGGGGAAAAGATGCAGTGGCTTCTGTTTGTATGAATTGTATGTTGTCAGCATAAAGCAAGATAACTTTTAATGGCAAACATCAATTCTACTACAAGTATAAAGAGAAGTATGTAAACTTCATTCTGCCAAAGTGAAACCCCAATCTTAGATTTTATTTTTATGTATACCAATCTAACCATTTTGACCCAAATGCTCCCCTTTATGTCTGCTAGTGGAGGGAATCAAACAATCAGGAGATCCAGATTGGGCAGCATGTCCTCCTTTTCTTCAAACCCCAGAGAAGCTCAGAGACCAGGGCTGAATTTCCAGTTAGGCACAGTAGGCACATGCCTAGGGGCACCGGCATTCTAGAGGCTCCTAAACAGTGACAAATTACCACATGGTCCAATGGAGCCTGTGCCCAGGAGCTTTGGCCAATTTGGGGGCCCCGCACAAGCACTGGAACTCTAGCCCCACCTTCACTCCTCTTCTTCCCTCTGAGGCCCCGCCCGCTGGCCAGATTGGAAACCATAGCCGCAGGGCTGGTCGCCCCAGCCCTTCTACCCTCTACCCCTCAGGGCAGAGCTGGCCTGGCCAGCTCCTCTCTCTCCGGTCCCCATCCCTCCATGAGGAAAACAAGAAGGTCAACTGTAGGCAGAAGGGCACTGAAGATGCTATGCCTAGGGGGTACATAAGGTATAAATCCAGCCCTGCCAGAGACCGGATCTCCATGATGTTATGAGAGCCAAAGTGGGGGGCAAAAGGCAGTGGCCTCTGCACAGACAGCCCTCTTCCCTGGCTGATCTCCCAACAGCAGTGGATCATAGGAAGTCTGTAGGTTTCAGGGGACAAACCCTCTTCCTATTCTGTTAGAGCAGAGAGGCAAACCCTAGAGCCTTCCCCACTTTGATTAATAATAAAATGGAAACTCAGTGGTTGAAATTTTCAGAGCTTCTTAAATGATTTGGACACCCCATTCCCATTCATTTGAGTTACCCTGTGTGCAAATATCGAGTTTCCAGTTCCCTACATGACAATAGCTCACACGGGGGATGACCTGATCTTTTACATTTTATTTAACTATAGTATAATAATATTGCAAATATTATTCTTGATTTCCCCCCCTTGGAAAACAAAAAAATCGATGTCTGTGTGGAAAGCAGTGGGATTCTACTTCACCCTTTCACTTTGCTCTGAATTTGGCATTTCTTTCCATTCCCTCTCCAGGAGAATCTGTCCTTTGCCCACTCTGCTTCTACTTTAGTCTTTTCTCCGGCCCACTCACCCAGACTCTGAAGAAAACTTTCAAACCTGGGTACCTATACCTCTGAAGCTCCATAAGCATTACCACAGCAGAGCAAAAGAAGCCATATGTACAACTAAATGGAAAAAGAAGCAAGAAGGAAAGAAAACTCTAAACCAAATGCAACTTGATTAAATGATGAAGTTCAAGAGGTTATTTCAGCCATACAGGTATCTTTCAGGATGCACATTAAATGCTAGTGATGTCAAGAGAAAGGCAAGTAAAATGTAAGATGGAAATTAGGAGGGCCAAGAAGGAATCTGAAGAGGGAATAGACATAGACATTAAAAATGATTAAAATATAACAGAAGCAGGAAAAGATATTGCATAGAACTATATGATTCCTTTAAATTTATTTTCACTGCAGAGGATGTTGGTGATGTGCCTTCAGTCACTGAAGGTGTCAGATGAGGATGTGAGACATGAGTATGCCATAAATCACCAGGACCAGATGATATACATCTGGCAGACAGGTATGTGCTGGTGCTGCCCAGTTAGGAATCTTAGGGATAGATTTGCCTGCAGCATAGGGACCTGTCTCACTGGGCACTGGCATGTCTGTTACTGGGGGGACTGCAGAACTGTCTCTGGAGGATGGAAGGAGCTCTCTACTATTCTCTGTGTTGGTCAAAGTCAAGAGAACATTCTAATAATGGACAAAAGCAGGATTATAAAACAATTGTAGCTGAATCTCTTACTAAGTACAACCTATGTCCTGTGATGTAAATTGCCACTCAGAGGGGCCAGCACTTTGCTACAACAAAACGGGATTAAGCCAGGGCATGTAATGCTTGTATAGGTTTAACTGGGCTTTAATTTTCCACAAATATAAAGTTATCAGGGTGGTGAAATGCTCTGCAATCCACACTACAAGTTATGGTCTCATCCATGGGAAAATATAAGAATGTAGTAAACAGATTCAGCTTCTTTTAAAAATAAAACCTGTATGTGGCTTAGCCCAGCAAGCCCATTTGCTGTACCACCTGCATATCCCACAAGTTGCAACATTCACCCAGTGTGCATCTATTCTTTGATCAAGATTGACTTTTATACCCCTGGTTTCTTCCTCTAATGCCCAGGTGGCAGACTGTGTTCTAACACACCTTGCCGCAGCTGTTTAAAAATATGCTACTCTGAGTTGTAGTGGCCCTTGGAGGTGGGAGAAGTATTCCCTATTTCTAGATGGCAAACAGAAAACCCCTTTTCAAAAATTTTGTTCTGTGCAAACAGACAAAATCAGTGTGTGCCCCAAACCTTGACAGTAAACAGTTCAGGCCTGATTTTCACCAAGCTTACGTGAACACTTAATCTTTGAAAACCGATACCAACCTGTGTGTGTAGAAAATGTGCCAGCTACAGCATCTGCTGTGCAAGGGCCTGATCCAGCATCAGCTGAAGTTAATGGAAAGACTCCTATTGACTTCGATGGACTTTGAATCCATGCAGAAATTTGCTGAAAAATTTGGCTCAAAGCATCTTTTGTGGGGAAGGCGAAACTGTTTGTGGAGTTGAGTGCTCTAATAAATCAGCTGACTCTAGCACACTTTTATGATAAATATACCACTCAAACTGGAGACTATGTTTCTTAACTATCAAACTTAGTCAGGAAAGGAAAATGTATTATAAACCACCACTGTGCTTGCCATAGTTTATGCCGCATCTTTTGTTGTTATTTCAGTTGTATTTTTGCTGAAGGTAAACCGATAATAGTGATCTACTTACATGGCCTGTTCTCTGTATATCTGTCATATTAAAGTCCATGCTGTTTGTTTATCATGCTGTGATCTATAACTTTCTATTAATCTGATTATACTAAAAGATCTTAAAAGCCTAGGGCTAAGTAATATGTCAATTACAAATGAGTTTAACTTGGAATAAATATAAATTTAATACTTGTAATTTATTGCTTTAAATAGAAACAAAGCCCTCACTATGACACAATCTATTATTAATTGCTCCACTGCCCCAAGTCCAATTAAGCAAATCCATTTATATTTTCTTCAGAGAAAGTCAATGTTCATTTCTCATAGGAAGTGCAAGAAGCCTACCTTTCCACTTCTTCCAAACCCCCAGCGCAACAAAGCACTTCTGTGTTTAATGAAGTGTATCAGGTGGGGGAAGGGGGTTACTGGGGGTGTGGGAGGTAGAGCCATGTGGTAGGGCTCATATTTCTTTGAGCAAAGTTACTTTCAATCACGTCTTGGTCTTTTACCATTATTTCTTTAAATAAAAATAATTAGATCATGTTTTCCCATTGAAAAGATCCTAGGATCTTTTTAATAAGAAAGGGAAGCTGTTTTGATGTATACAAGTGAAAAAAAAATCTTAAACTGATATACTTTTATATTATTTATACGTGTATACATTAACAATGGCCAAACTCATTATTTTTTTTTGCAGTGTGTGAAAATGTATATATAAAAATGTCAGCCTCTGGGCTGAGACCTGGTACTTCATGCCTGGGTAAAATTTTATTGCCAAATTATAAAAAAGAGGGTTTATAGTGGAAACACTGACACAACATTAACTATGGTTACACTATCAAGGAAGTGCAGCATTTAAGAATTTAGGAACCATTTAGTGTGTGTCTCTATCTCTCTAAAAAATTAACTTGACATACATTTACATTTAAGTTTAGAGACAAACTGTTCTGATACAACATCTTCAAATTTTGCATTCATAGTGCTTAAAGCCATTAATCTAAAAAGTGGCATAAAAACTTGCATGGATAAATGTGGCTGGGCATTATTACCCTTGTTTAGCAGATTAGGTAACTGAATTATGGAAAAGTGACTTGCCAGAGGTCTCAAAGCAAATTAACAGCAGGGTTGGTAATAGAATTTAAGTCTTATGACGTCCAGTCCTGTACTCAGGCCACTACACCACAGCTGCTCCACTAACGAGAACACTGAACATTTTTACCGGGCAACCATAACAAACGGCAGTCCTCAAGAAAAGGTGAGGAAGAGTTGTTATAGATTAAATGTTTTTTGTGGATGGTGCTGAAATCTGTTTCAAATTCTTGGTGCTACTCAGTTCAGTATCTCCAAAATTATAGGATTAACTACAAAAGAAAATGAATGGGAAGAATGGAGGTGATGAAAACCCATGTTGTATTATTGAACATACATTTTCCCAGGGAGTTTGTAAATTTTAATGGGTCAGAAGGAGTCACACTCAGCAGCAGTGAGTTTCAGGGTTCTGGTGCCGTTGAACTGAAAAATGGGCCAGCCACCAGTCCCCATGCAGCACAGGGGTTTTGATGGTGAGTAGGCCTTTCAATGAGATTTGCGCACTTCACTCCTTTGAGCTATTTTGAAAATCCTCAATTCCTAACAAGTAACTGGTGCACTTTTGCATTTCTCTCTTTCTTATTTAATGTATGTGTAAAGTACTAGAAAAATACACTTTTCCTGAATAAGTATGCAATAACAGTGTTGAAAAGCAGAGATCAAAACCAAATAACATCTTCTCCATGGGTAAACTCCTGCTCCTCATCCACCTCTATGGTTATGCAAGGTCCAAAGGTCAGTGGAACTGCTGGAATGAAATATTTTAATGGCATTTTTAATACATGGAACTGATACTATGCCACATCCCTATAACTAACATCAGTGTTGGAGCTAACAGAGGAGAATGGGGGTGGCCACCCCCCGGTAGCCTTTAGGTGTATGTGGGATGCCTTTTTGCCAGGAGGGGCAATGGGTCACTGGTGTTGGGCAGCAGAGTGAATCCACTCCACACTCACCCAGCAGTAGTGGCTCCTGTCCTGTGGAGCCTGGGCCACAACTGGAGTCAATCAGGCAGAGAGCAGTTGAGAACAAAGGGGAAGTTTGACCTGGGCCCCCCTTTTCAGAGTGCCCTCAAGCCAGATTGTACTGGGATCTGGCAAGCAGGATTGCAACGTCACACACTGAAATTTGGCCTGGTGGACAGCAAACCTGAGTGGAGTTGCAATCCCATGTGCCAGGATGCAATGCTAAAAGTGGAGAGATGAGCCCAGCTATGTGGGACAAGAGCCAACACTGCCAGGTGAGTGTGAGGCAGGCTTGTTCTCCAGCACACCACCAATAACCCATTGCTCGCTTGGCTGCAAAACATGGCTCCACCACTGGGCAGAATATTTTATTGCCATGCAATATGTGTTGTATCTGGGGAGGACAGATGGCCCAATGGTTGGAGCACTGGCATGGCATATGGAAGACCCATATTCACCTCCGTGCACCATCTCAGACTTTCTGTGTGACCTTGGGCAAGTCATCTACCCTCTCTGTGGCTCAGTTCCCAATTTATAAAAAGAGGATGATAATGCCTCCAACCTCACAGGGATCCAAGAGAGGAGGTGGGAACCACAGGGACAAAAATGGGTGTCATAGAAACATCATGAAATTATACCATTATGACTTATTTGGTCGCTGGATACATCAACACAGAATGTATTGTATCAGGGTGACTGAGCTTAAAACATTATACTGTAGCAACATGTGTCTCCATCTCTTGACAGAGAAGCACTGAAGTGGGAATCCAAATATTTTAGGTCAAAATTTTCAACCCTGGGTGGGATTTTCATAACCAATGAAGGAAGCTAGAATTACAGGTCTCACTGAAAATCTTCCTCTGCATGTCTAAAGCTAGGTATGTGTATATTTGTCACTGGAGTAACCTAACATTCAAAGCTGCTGAGCAGCTGCAGCTCTCGTCTTTGAAAAACTGACCATTTTTTTAGTGCCAACATATGGATTTAAGTGCTTATGGTAACTTTAGGTATCCATGTTGGAAAATGTGGGCCCTTAGCTATTTCAGGTATGCCTATGCTGAGAGGTCAAGTAAAGATTGCTCCTGGTAATTTCTCTGTGTGTTTATGAAAGTCTTAATTGCTACAAACCTAAGGATTTTGACTGGATTCTTATTTACACTAAGAACCTTTTAAACCACACTAGGAGTCAAATAAGAATAATTTACTTTTACACTTAATTTAAGGTGCTTTACACAGTCAAAGCAGTATAAAAGAGTCTTAGTATAAATGAGACTCAGTCACTCAGAGTAGAAAATATGAATATCCTTGACACTGTTAAAAGCAGAAGATACAATTTGATTGTACTCTTTCCTACCTTTACCTCAATGTCATATCACTTTGGAATACAAAAATAGCTCAATACATTGATGTAATTTTAAGTGGCAGGATCACTGTTTTTATTACAATTCCTGAACATAACAATGTATCTACTCAGTGAAACCACATTCCATCTATATTGTTTGGCAATTAAAATTTATGGCATTACTGAGATAGATAGAAAAGCTCACATTTTACTGCTCCATTGTAGGTATCATATCTTAATGAAATAGCACACACACATAAGTACATAAACTAGAAGCAATTTTTGTGTATTTGAGGTGATCTTGCGCCTGAGCCAGTCTGTACTAGTGAGATGGTGCAGAGGTAAGACAGAAAGCAGGTTGAGCAATAAAATATTCACAAAATAAACCCCACGACCACAAATAATTGAATTAAGCAATAACAATTCAGACACGGGGCATTTCCAGGGGATTAATGACTAGCTGGAAGAGTTGATGGTCCAAGGCGGTCATCAATTCACCAGGAAATGTCCTGTGCCAAGGTCATTGTTGCTATTATAACCCATTTTTTTCAATAAAGAAAAAAAGAATTCCACATTTTGCCTGTTTTCTCACAGTGTTATCATTCCTTCATATGGCTGTGGAATGGATGATTTTGAATGGTAGGGCTGAAGTAAGTATTTCTGGGTAATTGATTTTCACTGCAGCAACCAGTCAAAACCCTCCTTTTACTGTTGAATGTTCCATCAGGGTTAAACAATATTTCATGTTTTGACTTATTCAAGTATAGTTAACACCCTCTCCCCAAATAATTTTATTTTCTTCTGGGCTCATGAGTCTGGCAAGAGAGGCACTGTCTTCATTATAGCTGGGTGAGTTGTAGAAAGCTGGACATATTTTATTCCTTTAAAAGTTCTCCAGTGGCATAAATGTAAAGAACCCCTTGATAGAAATAGTACTGAATTTATACATTCAGCCTTCTCTTTGGCAATAATGTCAAGATTTATTACATAAACTCTTTGCTTAGTACAGGTCAATAATGGAGATAATTAAATCTGTCTTTGCTATTCAATAACAATTATGAATAAAAATTTGTTATGGCAGGTTTTTCAATACAAGGTCTATCATAGTTGAATTCCTCTAAGTCATAATTTTATCAAGACATGTTTAAGATATTATTTTGTAGCAAGTACATAAATCTTTAAAATCTATTTCAAACATTAAAATAATAATAATAATTAAAAAAAAACACAGAAGAAACAAAAGGTCCAGAAGATAAAAAGGAGCGTATGATTATCTGTATGCTCTTGGGTTAAATTTATTCCCATTCTACAACTTGTCACAACATTATTAAATTTGCTTATCTTTGGGTTTTATTTATCTTAATCTAACATAGTTTTTTTCTTAATCTAACATTTCACATTCAATTAACCTAATCTTGAAATAGAACACTGTTGCTTATATATATATTTAGTAATTACTATTTATGATGCTTTATTTAATTGTGTTCCCTTCATGCATACTCTTTTTATGATTAGTGTTTGCATAATAAACAGTGTACAGTCAGTTGTTCTTTCTTCACTTCAGTATGATGTAGTCAAACCACATATTTTCAGACTCAGAATATTCTTTGGCTCAAAGTACCCATATTAATTTAACTGGCCAATTAGTTGGTATTAAAGTATTTTAAAAGAACATACAGCAACATATACACAACAAATTATTTCTTTCCACATTTTTATTAACATTTTTGTAGGTAGTTTCCAGTTTCTCACCTCATTTTCCTGCCAAGAGACACTCTCTTGTAAAGGAATACAGACTATATATTAAGATTTGTGGCCTCACTGAATTTCTTTGCATTCCTTTAACCCATGTTGAGAGCACAAAAAATGAGCTGACCTTACAGAGTCTTAGATCCCATTACTGTCTCATTCTGATATTAGAAGCTAATCTTACAGTTAGATCCACTGGAGTGGAACTATACACGGATAGATACACTGGTTCTAATAGACCCAATGGCAGGATTGGAGATTGCTAACTGATCTCACTGGAAGACTAGGGATTTAGAACTAGATTTATAAAAGGATTTAGGCATTGCAACACTAAGTGCTGCCTGAGTGAGGCACCCAGACTCACTATACAATGCATGGAGACAGTTAGGTGCCTAAATAAAGGATTTATAAAAGCCAGCACACTGATTGTGGATCTGTCTAAATTATTCATTGAGAAATGCTGAGTAGAGGAATGCATCCTAAGCCTCACCTTCAAGGAGACATAGATGCTTTAACTCCACTTGGGAGTCACAGCCATGAACCCTCCCTTGGAGTTAGCTGCATAAGCCTTTTTTCACAAGAAACACATTAGGCGGTAATGCCCCAGCTTATAAACTTCAATCTGCGGTTACAGCCACTCCCCTGGGACATGAGAGAGCTGGGTTCAATTTTCCTCTTTGCTTGATGTGGAGAAGGGATTTCAGCACAAGTCTCTTACGCCTCAGGACAGTGCCCTAACCACTGGGCTGTGGGGCATTTTGGCAGGACTGTCTCTTAATATCTCCTGTTGACGCCATTTCATTTTGCATAACTAATTAAATATTCTTAATAGCAGGGGGACTGGAATCTTGGTCTCCCACATCCCAAGAGTCTACTGGGATGTAGAGTCGTTCCCATTCTCGCTTTCTGGCCCAATTACTATTTACTTCTTTATACACACATCCCAGGGAAAAATATAATTGAATGGTTTGAAAACCAGATAAAAATCCATAAACAACGGATAATGACAAAATTTGTTTTACTGGGGTTCTGCAATGATCAGTGTCCAGGTGGACCTTATTTATCATCTACAATAGTGAATGGGAAGAGGGAACAACTACTTCATTAATGACATTTTCATGTGGTATGAATTGGGAAGAGATGAAAACAGTCATGAAGATAGAAATGAAATAAAAAGTAACCCAAGGAGATTAGGAATGTAGGCAGAAAGTAACAACATGACTTGGAAAAATACAGACAGTAACATCTGGTAGAAAATAATCCAGTACACATATCCACCATGGCAGGGAGAAAACTTGGGAGCAGCAACTCTAAAAAAGACAGAGGTGATAAAGGACAGCAAATTAGACAGAATTTGCAATAAATAATGTCTGCAAAAGGGTCAGTGCAGGTTTGGGCTACATACACTACATAAACAAAGATACAATTTCACAAAAAAGACAGGTAAGACTCCACTGTGACTGTACCTGGACTATTGTTTTCATTTCTGGGTATCACATTCCTAGAAAGATATTGAGAAACTGGAGGAATTCCAGAGAACATCAACACAAATGAAACAGGGGCTGGAGGACTGAAAGAAAGATGAAGAGTTAGATTGTGACTGACTCTTAAACTGATACACAGAGGACGTGGATGGTGCAAGGAGCTTTGCCCTGACATTGTGTGTAATTTCAGTGCTCCCAAGGAGTAGTGAAACTGCTTTCTCAAAGCAACACTGGGGACATACATGGCACATCCAAATCTATGCAGTGAGAAGCTTAGGAAAGGGTCATACCTTCCTTGGGCACCAGGCCTGATGAATTACCTCCTGAGTAGTTCAACTCTACACCAACAAAAACACAGGCCTGTGCCTCAAAGACACAATCTAGCCTTATGTTTGCTAAATTTGTACAAGTTGGTTAGGGGATGAACTGGGGAAAGTGGAGAACTTGATACAAATATTGGAAGGATGAAAATATAAACAGAAATAAATTACTTACAGTGATAAGTGGTGATTTAGCAAGCGCTAATGGGATGAAATTCAGAAAGAGAAAATAAAGACTGAATATTGGGGAAAAAACCCAAAGAGGTAAGGAGAAAGCTAACACAATTGCTTATGACAACGCCATCCTTCAGGATTGCTGTGGGGTTTTCATCTAAAATATAATTCAGTCTCTCTGCAATTCTGTGCTCTCCCTTCCTCAAACTGAAGAAAACCTAACCTCAAAAAGATATACATTTGAAAATAAATTCTGAAAATAAGAGCAAGATCCTCAGGGGGCATAAATTGGCATGGTTTCACTGAAGTAAATGGAGCTATGCTGATTTACACCAGATGAGGATCTGGTCTAAATTCTGAACATCACATTTAAAAAAAAAATTTGGTATTTAATACAATAGAATAATGTCCATGCCTAAGCTTGAAGCAAAGCTGAAATAAGTTTGACTTTAGAATATGAAAGTTAACAGCCAGAAAAGTTTTGAAGATTCTTCACTTTACCATCTATTTTGGTGACCTTTATGGTAAAAGCAATCTGATTTGAATGTAGCATAGAAGATACATGCAGAGGAGGCTGAACTATTTATGAAAAGGTGAATACACTTGTTAACCACCCAATTACTTCTGGCAATGTCGTAAGGTATTTTTATACTGTTCCTATATTAAAGAAAGCTTTCAGACTGATAACATCACACCTGTGTAAATATGATGCCATAAGCTTCATTTACAATTACAGTTGTTTTCCTTTAAATTACATCTGGTTTAATCCACAATAATGCAATTCATTGTTGGCGGTTATTGCAGACATATCTCTGCAATGTCTGATTGCTTAATTATATCTTTTATTATGAGTCTTTTGGCATATTTCTGAAAACACTCTCCAACAAAGAACAGGATGAATGTTTCTTCTGTATTCTTCAGTGTAGGCTGGAGCGTTAAACCTTTAAGTTTGCTAAAATTAGTCTCTTCAGATCTTCTTTTCTATTCAGTGTAGTTTCACTTCAGGCAAATTTAAGTCATGTGGTGTTTAATCCAAATAAATAATATTATTTCAAACCCACTCACTTCCTATTGCACAAGGTTGTTAAACAATTGTTGTGTTATACTTCCAGTTGTTAACTCTGGAAAGTCTCAATGTTAACATGGTTATTGTTAGCCTACAGAGTAAATTGCCTTTTTGATTACAAGAAGTTGACTAAATACAAGAATGCTTATTATTTTTCAGTTATTTTTCATTCTTTGCACATGCAAAACTCCAAGTTAACTCAATGGGAAATTGAGGGCATAAGAAATTGAGGATTTAGCTCTTTGTGAGTCGATGCCAAGTCTGATTGAACATATACTTGGTATTGGAAGACTGCAGAAAATGGGCTTGGTATATGCAGGAAAAATTGCATATCATAACAAAGAATTCAGAATGAGTATCTTACACCATCACAGTATAAGGCCCCAATACTACAGAGGGTTAATCATGTGCTTATCTTTATGCAACAGGAGCAGCTGTATTGACTTCAGTGGGACTAGTCATAATACCTAAAGTTAATCATATGCATAAATCTTTGGAGGAATGGGGCTCAAGAGTGGGAATATATTATATTTTTCTCCTGAAGTAAAAGCACCTAACCTTCACTGACTTCAGTGGGATTACTCACATGCTCAGGTGTATTTCTGGATCAGGGTCTAGGAATGAGTGAACTGGTTTTGGTATAATAAGAACTTACCAGAATCTCCACCTCAAACTCCTTGCCTGGCTACAGTGCCTTCATTCCTGGCCACCCACTCCCTTGCAAATTGCAGTCATTTGTGGGATGCTCAGAAAATGTTGTCTGGACTGCTGGACATTGCAACTTTTGTCCTGTTTAGGGATGGTTTATATGCACAAATCACTCAACATGACTAATATGGCTGATCAAAGTGTGGTGCTGGCTCTGAAAGGATTCTGTAATGCAAGGTATTAGGGTCTGGCATGAGTTAAAGTCAAGAGAAATAGATGTTCCCATGGCTCCAATAGTCAATAAAGCAAGATCAAGGGAAGAAAAAGGGATGCTTCCTCTCCGAGAATAACAGATAAACTTATATTGCACACAGTGGCTCAGCAATCACTGAAAAACCACCAGGGAGAAAATATAGATTTGAGCCTGAATGTGGGCTCAATGGCTTTTACTGGATCCACCAGTACCAACTGACAGTGAGACTCCTGGGGAGACCCACATAACTTAACTGCACACACTTCCATCCTGCTAAAGGAAAATGTCAGAATGAGAATTGTAAACCTGGAACAATAAAGATTTTCTTGTCCCCCGCCCCTCACTACTTTTTTGGTGGAGCCCAGTTTGAAATGAATAATGAGACAGAAGTGAGAGAAATACCGAAGGCTAAATTCTGCTTTCAATTATATTTGTGCAACCTATTGAAGATAATGCACAAACAGAGCCAGAAAGTTTGAAAATACCTTTAAAATAAATACAACTAAGTAACATTGTCATTATTTACCAACATCACAGGCTGTTAAGAACATAAGCAATAGCTGGAGTGGTTCATGATACAATGATACATTTTTCTATAGTAGGGTAAATAATATAGCTGGCAGCTGAAATAAAATCTTGACTCATCTCTAAAATTAATTAACAGAGAAACAAAACAGAAAAATGAAACACTTCTAGTTCCTAAAGGTTATTCTATAAGGAAATAAATCATCTGGAGGAATGAGATAGGCTCTTCTGTAATTTATGATTAAGCACTTATAATGTTGTCAGTCTGTAAGCCTCTCCATTTGCTCAAAAGTTCACATCAGAAGTAAGTTAAGTCTTTATTGTAAAAAATTCTCAAAATCAAAACTGATGTAAGTTGGGGTCTCTCTGGAATTGTATAATAAGACTCTCTTACTCTCTGTCGAGTCATTTTACACATGATGTCCCTAACTTATGTAAAGAATGCTTTCATGTGGCTTTTTCTGTCCTCTTGGCAGAAAGCCTTGAAATTTGTGTCAAATAAATTAAAACTAATGTCTTTGGCAGAAGAGGACCTTGTTATAGGGCAGTAGTAACCAAGACAAGTTCATCATTTATCCATTGTTTTGTGTATATTTGTCTAATATCGTCTGCATTTGCAGCCACATAGATACCAGCAAACACTGGTTTGCTGTCTTTCTGCCCTTAGCTGCTCTTTTGCTTTCAAGCTTAGGAAGATGAAAAGTAAAGACAAGTGTAACGTCAAAACGCAAGAGATATTTCATCAGCTTCAGGGAATTGGCTGCTAATATTCAAAATTAGTGCTAAAACTTCAGATTAATAGAAACAATATTGATAACACAGTCCTCAGTTTTGCAAAAAAGCCATGCACATGAGTGAACTAGCCCACCTGAGCAGTCCCACTGTATTCAGAAGGACCCTGAGGAGAGTGTGATGGCTTCCCCGGGTAAGATGGGTAGGCTAAGCTGACTCAGAGGCCAAGCCAGAGTGATTTTCCCAAGGTCCTCCCACCCCCTCAGCCTGTACATTACTGCTGGACCATTGGCAGCACTGTAGACTCATCTTTTGCAGGGGCCACTAAGAGGAAGTTTGTGACTTTCATTTTGATCCTGTACTTGGGGAGAGCTAAGGAGGCCCACAAAGGGCAATACATCCTCCTTGCAAATAGTGGGGAAGTGGAGCTTATGCTGGGACCATCCAGTGTAGATAACTGGGCATGGAGCGGGAAGCCACTGAAGACTCTGCTAATCAGTATGGCAATTCCTGTGTTCCTATGTCCAATCATTTAAATGAGTGTAATAATCATACAATTATACTGATTTCTGTTGTGGAATAAATGCGTTCTACTAGACTGGTTGAAAAATGGGGGGAAATGTTGTAGTTCTTTTTCCTGCCAATTCCTCCCCTCATTGATTTTTCAAATTTTGAAATTTTAAAATTAAATATATTCGATATTTATAAAATCATGATCAGATCTAATCACTAGATGGTCACTAAATTCTAGGATAAGATACTGAACTTAATTTTGATCTAAACAAGGATCTGGACCCTGATCAAATAGGTGTAAAGCTAGCGAAGCACCCACTGACATAATTTTAAAATTGTGGTGATTAGCAAATTTATATTAACAACCACATTAGACAAGGAGTGAAAAATATCAGAATGGAATCTGATGGACTTTAAGTCCAGAAAGGATCGTCGTGTTCATCTAATCTGATCTCCTGCACACTGCAGGCCACAGAACTTCACTTATCCGCTCCTGCAGTAGGCTCATAACCTTTGGCTGAGATACTAACCTCCTCAAAACTTTGATTTAAAGTTACAGAGAATCCACCACTTACTCTAATTCATCAATTGTGATTGAAAACATTCAGCTAGGACCTGATCAAAAGGTTCTTGAAGTCAGTGGGAGTCTCTCAGTTAAATTCAGTGTGTTTTGGAATAAGTCCCTATATCTCAATATTTTCTGACTGGAAATTACATTAGACTGATTTTCATTTGTTTTTCGAAGGTAGATTTTATCATACAGCTCAACTCAAATTATTTTAAAATAAGGTTTTCTACTTTTCCATTTTACCTGGATATTATTCAAATTAGGGGCAATAGGGTGCCTAGCATTTTTTAACATCCCACTAGGTGCCTAGCTGCATCTTTGGATGCCTAATGACCTTTGAAAATATGGCTCTATGTCTAAAGCCCAAATAAAGCACATAGGGCCAAATTTTATGGTCTACTAAGGCCACTTTGTGCCACAGTAAAGAATTACACCTGCATAGAAGAACTATGATCTGTCACCAGTCTAGATTAGTCAGCTTTTCCATTTTTATATCAGAAACTGCTTTGCAGTTCCCCTTTCAATGAGAGCACCAGTACAAGCATTTTCCTTTAACTATATTGGGAGTTGAAGCTCAGTTCACCTCATTAATTAAAACAAAATAATTTATTTAAAATTAAATTATTTTGTTATTGTGCATAGGGATGACCTTTTACACTTGACAGACTGTAGATCTTTTACTTTATTTACAAATGTCTGTTTAAAGAAATGATTAATTCTGAAATTTGTTCAGCAAGGTCTCTTTATAGCAAAGTCCTCCTGGGAACTGTTATGCAAATAAAATCCATCTGGAGATTGTGAAATAACGTAGGTGAAATTATCAACAATATACTTAACTTTTCAGGAGGATTTAAAAGACTACCACCTCCCCCCACATACTTCATTTAAAAATTCAAGTATGCCCACATGTGCCCTAGTCTCTAGGATAAATTCCCTTGTTATTCAGGGATTACTGCTACATGCAGTATCAGCTGCTTTTGAGGACCATATGAAATCCTGGAACCTGTCCCCTACAATACATACACCTGATCAATTTATTATTTTTCTTAGTTCAGCAACATATTTGTCCATTTTCCTTTCTGAATGACAGATGGCAATATGGTGAAATCTATCAACTTGCATATCTGCATTCCCTATGAATATAATCACAAAAAATCTAAGAGATCACTAATAAGCCACTATTCATATCTCTTCTAAGCTCAGATCACATGCCTTCTCATCCAAACACCATAACAACTAAACACAGTTACAGGTCCCTCAGTTCCAGAACATATTTCTTTTCAATACCAACATGGAGCCAATCACAATGCAAACATCCAGTTCTACATAACCATACACAAATGCACAACCTGAACTCTGACCTCAGGTAGATGAAGATAAACTACCAACAGACATATGTATAGCCAGATCTCTCAAACTTCAGACCTGCAAATGTGTGACAGAAGCATCTGGAATGTGTCATAAATTACAGAAGTATGGGAACACCTGGCTTGTGATGCCTGTTGCACAATAATGGACAGGTTGTAATTGTGTTAGTTGTAAATCATGTTTTAAATTATGTTTTCTCATTATGTGAGAAATAGATCAATTGTTTATTAAGTTAAATAAACAAATGGTTTTAAAATAAAACTGAAAAAAACAAAAAATCAAGAGCCATGAAGCAAAACCACAAGGAACCTGCCACTCCATAGCAAGGTTTGAACCCACAAACTTCAAGTACTCAGCAAAGGCATCTGATACTTTAGCTGAAGCAGTGTTAGAGGAGGAATCTTTCTTTATCCAGTTACAAAATGGTTTGCTAGACAGCAGTCAACTATTGGGTATATAGTCTAGCGGTTGAGATAGTGGTACAGACATACATTTATAGCACATAGATTTGGCACATTCGTTTTGAAAAGATATTCGGCTGTGACTTGGGTCTCTCCTATCAAACATCTTGGTTCTGTTCCTAGTTCTGCCAGAATTGGCCATATGCAACTCTTCAGTGAAGTTATTTGGGTTTAGTGGGAGAAAAATATTTGCCTTTCTCACACAGTAAGACGTAGGAATCCACACTCCAATAATTAGGGTTTGATGCAGACACAGACACATGCATGGAATTAAGTGGCAGGCCATAAATTTTATTAAACTTTAGCACAGTGTAGGGGCACTATCCACCCAACACCCATACTGTCCTATACCAAGTATTTAATTGGTTCTAGTGTAGGGGTTACAGGGAACCTACCATATAACCTATAACTCGGGGTAGAGTCTTCTCAGTCTACTCCCCAGGACTCAGCTCACTGAGTCCTAGTACCCTCACCCCCCTCTGAGGGAGACAGAGGGTGAGGAAGGGTGGAGACTTAGGCCCACGAGGGCCACAGGGTCTGTCCATTGGCCACAAAGGCCACAAGATCTCACCCTATTCTATGGCCCAAGGATCATCACCAATACCACATTTTTTAGCTCTGGGAACTGTTCATTTTATCCTTTGCACCGCACTGGAAAGCGACCACAAGTTGTGACAAATTAACAACTCAGCAAAGTACCTCAGTTAGGTACCAACCACATTCCTGCTTACCACAGTGTGGCTTCAAAGTGTTGCAAGGAAGGTGAAAAACTTCCAAGTCCTCTGCTGGTTGACCCATGGGAGAAAAAAATCCTTCCTGACCTACAAATGGGCAATCAGTTAGATCCACAGCATTTGTTAGGCTGGGATTCCATTCCTAGCTCAGGGCAGGGCAGGTCCAGGGTGAGACCGCTGGAACAAAAGCTGGAGGAGGCTCCTCATGGCCCCCACCTCAAGTAAAATCCTGGGAGCTGGGGAATGCTGGCCAATCAACACCCCTTCTCTCCAACTAGCCAATGAATGCCAAAGACTTCCAGAAGGAAAGAGTAACTACCTGGTATCCCTGAGCAAGTGTCTCCCTCCCTCACTGCTGGGGCTGTTCCCTTTCACTGCTGACCCCATCAAGTTCCCTCTCCCATTGAAGAAGGGGGGTGGCATTTTGAAGTGCACTGAAATATTAACAGTATTAATCAGTAGAAGAGATGAGCTTAGAACTCCTGGGTCCTAGTTTAGTAGTCCTTTGCTTAAATCAAAGATATTTGGAGATCCTCTTTCTCCCTCTCCCCAAAACAGCATTCATCTTGGGAATGCTTTGAAACACTGAAGCACAAGATTTACCTGGAAAGTACCAAAAAAATTCAAGACATCTGAGAAGTCTCTGTGTAGTTGTTGTGACAAATAGGGAAATATCCTGGATGAACCTCACTGAATTAAGTTAAACCGTACTGAATTAAGTTTAGTATCTTTGGGGTCCATTATATTAAAATGCAATTGTTTATATGTTAGGGTGGGACAGGGATTGTATGTATTTCTATGGGAAAGGTGACTATAGCTCCTCCAGGAACTGAAAACAGAGTGAGAGGGTGATCAGTCAAAGTCCCTCAGGTTGTAATATCTCCAGAGAAGCACCAGCCCCTGCAGAGGTTTGCATAACTAGTTTAAACTGGATTCTCCAGGGACCAACTGACAAAGAAAGGATTTTTGGTTAACTAGCCTGGTGGTAAACTGACTCATGGTCTTCTTTGTGATCTAGCAAATGAACAAGACCACTATCCCACGAAGGGCCCAAATCCTTAGTAAAGAATTGGAAGGATTTTGGCCAAGTGGGGGCCCATAAGACTGGGCTCTTGTTTTGAGCAAGAAATTAAGGAAAGGAAATTATGACAATACCAGTTAACTGGCTGGACTCGATTGCTGAGGGGATTCTCGGTGATGGGCTTTTCACCTCTGCGCTGCCAGCTTGAGTCAGGTCAATAGTAAGCAAAATTTGTTCCTGTTTGTTGTTCTTAGTCCAGTTCCTCATGAACAGGTTCTGAAACAGAAATATGACTAGCACCATTGGCATTAGCTGGCATCTTTATTGGCAATTTTAGCAGAGTCCAAAAAATGAATGGGCATGGAGAATAAATTATATTTCCACCAGAAGAGGTGGTCCCTCCTGTCCAGGGCTGAGGAATGTTGGCTCAGTGATTAAAAGAAACTTGTTGTGTCGGTGCTGTATCTATTCTGTCAATAAATAAAGGAGTTTAATTTCCAGGGCTGTCAATAAATATATTATGTATGAGATTTTTCATTATGTACAGATCAAATTCAAAGGACATTGTCTGCTTTCTGGGAACTAAAAGCTGTTCTTTTAAACTGGTTAGCCAAACTACACATTTGCAATACATTGGTAATAAGCTGAAGAATTGTTTTAAAGCTAGTGAGTGGGTTATTTTTGTTCTCTCTTGATGCACTTTAGGTATTTTGGGTAAACTGAAAGATGATCTTAAGCTTCTTTTTAGGATGATTTCACATACTGAGAAATAAAATGTTTATAGATAAAGCATTCTCTCACTTTTAATGAAAATTATTTGCTATCAACATTTTGCTTGGAGGCACAAGCTACAGCCCAAACTCCATTCAAATCCATTAAATATGCTTGAGACCCAGCTGTCAATAGCATTGTGGAGTAAATTTAATTTTCAGAGTCAATACAGAGCACAGCTGCATTAAGCATAGGATAATTCTGGCACATTATTAATTTGAATGGCCATGTACGGTATTGTCTAGACAAGATATAAGCCCAAGTTTCATAGGCAATCTGTATATAAAATGAAGTATGTCAAGGTTGTAAAGAATACTAATAACGCAGATCTGGCCTATTAACCAATATTGATTGGTCTTACCATAACATGGTCCAGTAACTTTAGAGGTGAAATAGTAAGATGTTCAGCACTAATGCTCCTGTTCAAAAACAACACTCAGTATTTTAAGTTTGTTTCTAAGAAATTAACCTTTTTAGATACTGCCTAAACACATGGGCTCACAAATATCTGCTGGTTATATATAAAGATTTCAATAATCCATTTGTGCAGAGGCGGGGCCAATTTTAAAATAGAGTTTGTATTATTATTATTATTATTATTACTATTATGGGGATTTTATTCAAATACAGTATACATTTAGTTTTTTGCAATAATCTTAGCTATACCTCTGCATTCACATTATAATTTATCTGCACTCCACATTATAATTTGACCATATTGGACAATTAAACACGTCTACTTCGGGCACAGTCATAATTTTGTATAATCTATGTAAGCTTTTTAAGAGAAAAAAACTTAAACAAGGAGATATAATGCTTTAAAAATTATAGACTTTATAGCAGAGCTGTTCACCTACCATTTTCATGATGCTAAGAAGGTGATTACGTAACATGACTAGGCTTGTTGGCACACTTACTGTTGTACATACACTGCCTGCATGTGTAATCCCTGTCTTTATAAAATTTCATTGAAAAGTACATGAGACCATTGAAATTGCCATACCAGAAGAGGCTTATGGTCCCACATCAGATACCCTACTTCCAATAGTGTATAGTGTTCAATGCATCAGAAGAATTCATATAACTCCCACATTGTACACACCTATACTATGATAGAATATCTCTTTCTGACCCCAGCTGGTGATTATTTTATATTCTAAAGCATGAGTATTGATTGCCCTTGTAATTTTTATTCTGATTAACATAACCCTGAATATAAGTTTTAATCAGATAAATGGCAATAATTATTTTAATATTAATAAGTCATTCGCTTAGGCCCATAATAAACCACAGCAGTGCAGTTCACACGTTAATTCTATATTATGTAAAGTATTTCCTTGAAACTTTTAAATTTGTATTTTTGTCATCAAATTTCCCTTTATTCTTTTATTATGGAACTTTGATTAGTCTTCTCTAGAATCATTTTTTACTTTATATATCCATATTAATTCACATATATCTTAGCTCTCTTCTTCTAAACTCAGTTTTTCCAGACTTATCTTAATCTTTCCTCAAATGGAAACCTCAGTATTGGCAAACTCAAACTTTCAAAATTCAGGACCCAGCTCCCAAAATCATGCAATGACTTAAAAATCATGATTTAAAAAAATAAAAATAAATGTTGGGTTATTTTTATTTGTTCTCGTTTTTGAGTGGAGAGGATGCCCTTGGATCACATTCTCAAGCTTTTCTGCACAAACATGAGGATTCTAAATTTACTTTTTTAAACAACGTAAGCTGAAATTTCTATGAAATAAGTGGCTGGGACTTTTAGAGAAACACCAAATACCGTGAGACTCATGATAAAATTGTGAGGGTTGGCAACCCTGAAGCCCTCTCACCCCCTGCCTCTAATCATCTTATCACTGGCCTTCTTTGCTGTTTTTGTTGTGTTCTTTTTGTGACGTGAGGTGAAAGCTTGGGCCCATTGAAGTCAGTGGGAGTTTTTCCATTGACATCAGTGGGGCCAGGATTTCATCCACGGTAACCAAGACTAAATACAGTTCTATGATCAATGTATACAGTATCATTCCATATAACATTTTCTATATTATCCCTTACCTCCTTTTTTAAAGCAGCCTGATATTGCATTTACTAGGCAATGAAGGGATGACTTCACTAAGCTCCTTGCAATATTTCTTGATTTTTCTAGAAATAGAGAGATGGTGCCTCAGGTAGGCACAAACTCTCTAGGGCTGCGCCATGCAAATAGGCCTGAACCCAGACCTCCAAGAACAGCCACTACCTCTCCTGCTGTTTTGTGTACCAAATGATGGGTAATAAATGGGAGGATGACTCCATTCATAAGACGCTAAACTGGGCTCTTTATTAAAGCAACTATTTACAAAGCTGCTACATAGCATTCCTAGTCATGTGTTTATAGACTCACCTCTTGGTGCTTCTTCCGAACTATCTCCTCCTGCAAATCAGGCTTCTCCTGCCAGATCCAACTTTTTTCTATATGTGCCTCGTCTCCCTTATTTAATCTTCAGGACAGTCAGGGATGTGTGGGTGGCTGCTTTCTCCCACTGAGCACATTTGGGTAGGCATACCATACTATATTGTCTCTAAGTACACTGCTGGGGAGGAAAGAAGTCACTCCAGTATTACATGAAGCATCAGGGAGAAGGGAGAGGAGATCAACCCCAGGAAGAAATGAGGGCAGGAAAAAGAACAAATTGAATTAACTAAACACACTGCTGGGTGCTGAACTACTCTCTCTGTGTGTGTGTGTGTGTGTGTGTGTGTGGTTTTTCTCCACTAGAGAGCTTGTTGTTTTCAAATGAAGAAATAATCCATCTTCTCTAAATTTCAGGTTGCTTTTGCTATATGTAATAGCTACTTTTAATGGTAAACTATATAATTTTGTTAACAGCCATAACTACTTTATTTTAGTGCATGCAGAGCGCTCAGATAAATACTGGCCCTAGTAATTTATTGTACATCTATTTTCAAGTTGTTTCACCACATTACCTGTTAAGAGTAACCATGTGATAGATATTTTCCTATCATCCTTTGTGTGAGGCTGGTACAAAGTAATCATTTGACTTCCCAGTGTGCTCTTTCATGGTCAGGTATACCTATTGACTCTCCCATGGGTATTTTATTTCTGATGTATTTTTTTAAAATTCTCATTTGTCTTGATATCAGACTGTTTGTTCACCACATTTCCCTGTAGACCTCTTAATCACTCTTTTACCTGGCAAAGAATATTTTCAGGTCCTATGTATTTTATGATATAACTCCTGTGGAATTTGCTGCAGAATCCACCCCCTGCATATAATCGTGCTCCAGAATCTTAGCTTTCATTTTTAAACAATTATATTTCTAGCCAAACATTCTGAAGAAAATAACTTCCACATATGAATCTAGTGCAACTGTTGAAGAAATATTTTCCCGAGTCTTCGAATAATAGCTCCATAGCAGGCAGGAAGTGTCCACACTCATCTCACTGAAGTGGTAACTCTAAAATACAAATTGTAGTAGAGAGATATAGTCTGGAGCACTGGGCCTGGGTATCATATTTTACCATTATCATGGAAAACGATAAAAGACAAAAACACTTTAACATCCACAAGTGAACACTTTTCACAGAACATACACTCCATACCTGACTTCTCGGTCCTCATCCTCAAAGGAAACCTGAACACCTTATAAAGATGACTCCAGAGTTTAAATTCATAACTCCGCTAGACACCAAAAATCATGGACTCAACAGAAATATTGATTTTATGTCTTTTTACAACAACCTGTAACTTGATTAAAACACTGCACTGCAACTATGCCACTGTAGTGCTTCAGTGTAGACACTACCCATGCCAATGAGAGGGTTTCTCCCATCAGTGTTGATAAATCTCCTTCCATTAACCTAGCACTGTCTACAAGGGGGTTTAGGTCAGCACAGCTATGTCTCTCAGGCCAGGTCTATGCTACAGACCTATATCCGTATAAATATATTGCCCAGGGGTGTGAAAAATCCATATCTCTGTGCGACCTAGTTATACTGACCTAATCCCCTATGTAGACAGCACTATATCGATGGGATAGCTACCGCTGCTTGGGAAGGTGGATTAACTACGACGACAGGAGAAGCTCGCCTATTGGCTCTATGTGAAGACAAGCCCTCAGGAGTGTAGATTTTTCACATACTTAAGAGACACAGATATGGTGCTGTAACTTCCCAGAGTGACCAGCCCTAACTCTCCTTTATCCTATGACGGTAGAATTGTTAATTGTCCACTTCATTTTGAATGGCTTCTTGCAACAATTGTTAATTCCTTATGCTTAACAATCTGTTCCACCTTGAAACTCTGATTACTTTCCCTGGACCTGACAAACAGCTCTGTAGAGCTCAAAAGCATGTTCTTTTACCAACAGAAGTTGGTCCAATAAAATATATTACTTCACCCACCTTATTTCTCTCATCCTGGCATGAAGACAGCTACATCAACACTGGAAACAACTAAGGCCTTGTCTACACTACAAAATTAAGTCAACCTAAGTTAGGTCAATGTACAGCTACTGCAGTAATTACTCTGGTGGTTCATGTGGTGTGTTTCCTCACTAGACATGCTTCCCCTGACTTAACTGTGTGGGGCATTGTAGGGCACTGATGGATGGAGCTCCTCTTTGCCCTGGGTCTAACAGATGATGTAAGTAGCGCAGTGTCTGCACAGACACTGCACCACCCTAACTACATCGACCTAAGCACTATGCCTCTCATGGAGGTGGAGTTATTGGGTCAGTTACTGGGTGACTTACATCGGCAGGGGAAACATTGTAGTGTAGACACTGACAGAGTTAGGCCTACGTAAGCTGCCTTACATTGAACCTATTCGGTAGTGTAGACCAAGCCTCAGTAAAGGAAGTCAGTTAGGGACTGTCCATAAATTACATAACACATATTTCTGGTGATTTTCAAGACAAATTTACCTCTTGTACCATTGAAACAAACATGCAAAATTAAGGAGCCACCCACCCCCTAACGTGTTACATAATTTGGGGGTTTATTCACAGCACTGAGATACAGACGTCGCTTAACCAATGTCAAATCCTAGTGTAGATCAGGCCCTAGTCTTCAGTAGTAAATAAAGAGATAGTGCTGAGGAAGCACAGAGCCTACAAAGTTATTATTCTTTCTCAGAACATATTTCTTTTTATCAAAGTTTTCTTTAATGGACTCTAAGTTACACATTGATATGCAGGTAGTTATAATGAATTATATCATTAACTAGATAATTCTGTTTTCTTCAGTAGGAGCCAAAAGGAGCATAATGGTTCCTGTAAGAAAGCACTAAATTCCTTTTAACTATTGTTGTTATTTGCATATGCTGAAACCACAAAGGACATTGATTATTTTAACTATGCTCAATTTGTCTTTGAAACAGACATTCTAAAAAGCAAAAGAGCTTAAACAAACATGAAAGTAATCTAATTCTGACATAAACATGAAAGATAATAAGATTACTATGAATTGATCTAAATATTACTTAAAATAATTAGAAATGATTTTCTCATGGTATACCATTTAAATTAAGCTGCTTTTTAATGTTACTTTAAAAAGCAAACAGATTATTAGTTTCGAGAATTTTGTTTTGTTGTTTATGACCTTCAAGAAACAATATAACAGTCTGACAAACATGCCAATCATTACAGTGTTTTCCAGTTGGTGTACATTTTGCAATTAGTCACTCTAGTTCTTCTACAGCCATTTTTCTGTAGAATAGGATTGTTTTATTTTAATTCTGCATTTTTTTACTACTGACTGAGTTGTATTCTTTGTACCATTTGATTTGGCACATTTAATCCTATGTTTACCAGTGAACGTTATGTAAAGTATTAACATGAAGAAAACAAGCTATCTGAACAACTCCTACATCCATTAAACTAAAACAAACAAATAAACAAACACCATTTATGCTAGAGTGCCTGCAGTTAAATTAATCACGGGGCCAAACATCAAATTGGCCCAATTTAGCACTTCTTTCACTGCTGAAATTCTTACATGAATTATTGGAAGTTTAGGGCTTGCAAGGAAAATAGGATGGGGTCCAAAGTTTGGAGTTTCAGATCAGGGTCTTTGCCTACATTTATCTGAATTTATTTACAGTCTATACTTCAGAATTCTATGCAGTGTAGTTGTAGCCATGTTGGTCCCAGGATCTCTCTCTCACTACAGAAGCTGGCTTTATCACCTTGTCTCTGAACTCTGGAAATCAGATTGGTTTCAGCCAATCTAGGCACTACATTACCTTGTAAGAATAGGTAATTCTGCTTATTCAAGGTAAATAAAGTCATTATTTCCATAAAATGATTTTCCATTAACAAATAGAAAATTTCTTGCAAATCTCAAATGCTAAAGTGGGCTCAAAGACTACATCCACAACAGAGACGTTTGGATAGTTTATTAGACACTATAAGGACTTCTATCATTTTTCATATTTTCAAGTGGGATCTGTGTTCTTGGATACTTTCCTCTGCATTCAGGAAAAGAAGAGGAAAAGGAAAGCTAGTTTGATGTTGTTGGTTTTGTTGCTGTTACAAATTGTCATTGTAATTATTTGTCAGGTGGGTGTCTAGGAAGAGGACTATAGTTTCTTTAAACCTGTAGCTAGAAGCCAGGCAGGCAGAGCCTAGAGAAGATTCTAAGCAGAAGCTCTGCAGTGAAGCAAGGACTGAGACAGAGGGATAATAGGTATGATCCTGTTTTCCTTGTTGAGTGTTGGAAGAAAGAGAGAATAGCATGCCTTGTGTTATGAATGTTGATGTGGGTAGCCAGCGCAAGAAGCAAGGTGATGCCACCTTTATGATGCCATCTTACTCCTCAAAGCAGTCACATAGGCCAGGTCATTACTGAGCCCTAAGAAAACAATAGAAGCATGGGGTAAGAAATAGCAAAGAAAATATTATTTTGGAAGACGAGAGCATCATAAAAAGTGCTCCTTAACAGAACTGAACTCTGAGGGCAGAAACTTGGAGGTTTCTTTATATCAAAGCAAGTACATACAATATTAATATGTACTCTGTGAGTGTTTTCAACTGAGAAATGTCAGATTCCAATATAACTACTCTGCTTGCAGCATTCTATTGCATTTATTATTTTTAAAAAGAGTGTAAAATGAAACAAGGACTTGTTATGTGAGGAAACAAAATGTTTAACTGTTATTAATATTATTTCAAAAGTAGTTGAGAGCACTTGGATATTTGGCCTAATGCAATGGCTCTCCACATGTGGATATCAGAGGGGTGCCAAACTTAAAACTCAATTCGGGTTCATTGGAAGGACATTGGAAATTCCATAAATGATGTAATGCAGATCAGTCATGTTTGACTACAATTTAGTAACTATTATTATTATGTATTTAGCACTCAAAATTTGCACAGATATAATAAAACATGTCCTTGTTCCAAATAGACAACATACAGAGAAAAAGTGATGAAGTGAAATGGATGCAGCATAATATATTATTTTATTGACATTTTAAAAAAAACTATCTAAAAGTATGTTACTTAGGTGGCAAAGTCAAGTACTGGAAATTTAGGAAATGACTGATTTATGGTTACCTTAATTCTGTCTTCCTGTGCATCCCTGAAGGAGGCAAGAGTCGTGTGAATAAAATAGTATCTGATCATCTAGTCAAAGACTATATCATAGCGGATATGCATACAGGGTGGTGTCGATGAATTAAAGTTGCAAAGGGAAAAGTAAATCTGGGATTTTCTAACTTCTGAGCGCTTGATTTTGCAAGCTTAACTTTTATTTTTTTATTTTTTTTAAATAGGGTTTTTGCATGTAATTTGCTAGGGTTTTTTGTTTTTTTTTAAGAATAAAAAAAAATTGTGTGTGGCTGTAAATACCCCTAGTGTCAGGAACAGGTTTGGACCCTGACCCAGACTCTTAAGCATGGTAATACTTACGTCTGCCACTTGAGTTGCAGGATTAACTACTTAGTGGGCATCAGGAGAAGTCCGTTATCCCAGGGGAGAGTGGGATGCTGGGGCAATAAATTGTGTCTCAGGCACAAGAGAGAGCCTGGCAACTCCCAGATGTTTCTATTGCTGTTTCTTCTGCTCCTGCTTTGGTGATGCTGTGGGTCTAGCTCTTTAGAATATTAATGTTTAGTTATTGTTTTAAGAAGGGAAAAGGCAATTTTCAATGGGTTTTTACTCACCTACACCAAACTAGAATTTAATGGACAAAGACAAGGCACTTATCTAGCCTAAAGGCTTTTACCCTGCCACATTTCAAAAGCCTGTTGCAAACAATGGAGGTGCTAGTGCTTCCCTCTTGTAAATGGTCATAAGAACCTTTGATAATAAAAAGGGTTAGGCAACCTAAATATAGGGTTTCTACCAACTTCCATAAAATACCTTTTGTATAGTTTAATTTAATTTCTTTCTCATTCACTATGGATTGGATAGAATCTAACCCTTGCCTGGGCATGCAATGTAGGAGAAAGGGCAAGGAAATTTCCTCTGTGCCGTTCAGGCTTTGGAAAAGAATTGCAGTCCCTTCATTCAGAGGATTGGAGGTTCTGCACTACCCTTTACTCCAGGCTGTGCCCAGTATACACAGTCTAGCCCTGATTGTTTCCAGACCTCTGCTATTTCCACCCATCAAACTCTTCATACTTCTCATCTCTGCTTTCACCAGATATCCCAACATCCCAATAATTTTAAAATGACCCATGTGCCAGGTACCAAGTCCAGTGTTGTCCAAGTTGCCTTGAGCTCCCTGATTATCCAAGAAAAAAAGTTTCTCCTCTCTTCTGTCTCTTGCCCTCTTAGGCTAAACTAGAATAAACCTAGTTTAAACTGAAATGAAGATTTCCACACAGCCTTCCACATTGACTTAACTAAATCAGTATAAAATTACACCGTCAGAGAAAATAAAGCCCTTACTATCAAAGAAAACCTTCCAAATATCAGCTGAATGTAAACTAGCACAGTGAAAAACTCTGAGCTGAGGACGCCCTCTACAATGAGTGAGAAAAGTTATTCTGCAGCCTTGAAGTTACTTTCTGGCTGCTAATCCAGTTTGCATCTCCAGTGTGTAGCAAGGAATAGTTGCTGTATCTATGTATCTATCCCTCAACTCCATTCCCCGAAGACCAGCCATGCAGCAACCCACAGGGAGTTTCACAGAGAGGGGCTCTGTCACACACCGGGTTTGCAATTCCTGCACAGAGTCTTCTAATCTTGCCCCTCGACCCCTATGGACACAGAATAGGTCACTGGATTTGCCAAAGACAAAGGTGTAAATTGCCTCCATTCATCTCAATGGGAGGTTAATTCTGAAGCCTCTTTGTTTCTTTATGTCTTTGACAAAAAAAAGAGGTCTCATTTAATCATATAAATTATTCACTGCTTATTATTATTTGGTAAGCCCTAATATTGTGACTGTTCTTCAGGAAGCTACCATTGCATGATAATTACTATGATTAAGCAATTCTATTTTATACCAGGCTCCATTTGAACAAAGATTAGCATTTATGCAATATATATGAAAGTTTAAAATTGTTTATATAAGCAAATATATAATTTTTCCCAAATAAATAAATATGATACATAAAAATATGTTTGTTGACTATCTGAATAACAGCATAAAGGCTTTAATGTTTAAAGAATGAAATGCTTACGTGCCAGAAATTTCTACTCCATTACTTAGACATCCAATTAATATTACAGAAATTAAACGTACCAAATCCTCTTAGGATATACCATATTTCCTTTCTATAAAATGTTTTTAGAAGATGCATGAGATAAAATAACATAAAGTGATAGGCCTTGGTTTTTCAGAAATTGGCCTGCTAATGTTGAAAGTATTGATGTTTCCTTCTCATGGTAATGACATACTTTAGACTAATAATTGAATATAATGTTTCCAGCAAATCTTCCATAAGCATCAATTCAGAATAAATTTCAAAAGATGAGATTTGCATAAAGGTGAGTATCCTGAAATATTTTGTATCTTTCTGTGGATGACAATGGCATATAAGGAAAAAGAATAAAACTTCCTCTAGGAAAAAACTGCTGGAATATTGGTGCAACACTAAATCACAAGAGGGAAAAATACTCTGACACTATCCATCATGCTATTATCAGAGAGGAGAATACTGGAATATTTTACATTGTTTTATTCAGATCTGCTAATGAAAAACAAATGTAACCAATTATAAAAATGTACTTCATGGGTACTAAAATTCCGTAGTAAAAGAGAATATATTTGAAACAACATCAGTTACTTAACACTATCCCCCTCTTTTATTATTATTATATATGATTAGCAAAAGAGCTACAACTGGACATCCTTTATTTATTTATATATATATATATATATATATATATATATATATATATATATATATAGGCATTTTTATAAACATTTGTCAGGAGAATATGAATGTTCTGCTTTATGATTGCCACCACCTTTCTAATCATTGCTTTTTATTATTCTTGTTCAGTACAGCTTAGCTGCTGAGCATGAGCAATGAAATGGGGAAAAAAGAAAAGCAAATACTGTATTATATCACCATCTGGGGAGCATGATTGTTTCTGCTGTGTTAATTTACACTAAAATCTATGACCCAGCGAGCCTGATTGATTGCCAAGGGCAGAAATCCAGCCCCTGGCCTAGTTTATTTTGTGAACTGTAGCCTCAGATATCGCTGCAAGCCACAATGATATTGATTTGATATACACTAGATGGCTCTTTATGCTCTTTGGGAAATTTATTGTGCAGAGTCAGAACTCAGACAGATGGAGAGAAGCAGCTCTTTAAATTGAAGAGGGTTATCATGGTTTGACTCCTGGGTCACTCAGGTTACCAAGCGGCCTGAACATGGCTAGGTTGGAGCAGGCCCCAGGGATTAGCGCTCATCAGTTTTGAATGTCAAATCTCTTCAGTGGACTTGAGTTATTGCTAATAGGAACTTGCTTGGGCCCATAACATTTGGATGCCCTATAAGTTAAACATCATAACCCTTTCTTCATGTCATGGTCCTTTAAATTATGGTTGAGCATACCACCTTTGCTCTGGATGTTTAGCATTAGATAGCTCTGTGAGATAAAGAAACTTGCCTCCAAGGTGGACTGCATCAGAGCAGCTATTATCAGCAAAAAAGCTACAACTGGACATTCTTTACTTCAAATACAAATTATCAGCCTTATCATGTGGTCTTCAGTTGCTAGAACATTGTTACTATCTTGTTTCTGTACAACAGAAATTCAGTGGCATTTGGGTACCAACACAAGAAAATTAGGATGCAGTTCTGCATTTGATAGAATTTACTATTTTTCTCATGGGAAATTTATGCTTGTGGGTGATAAAATACTGGCATGTTGAAATCTCATTCTTCCCAGGGAACATGTGCATAAAGAAACTTTTCCATCTATTAACCTTACAGTTACCTATTCTGTTTTAAGGTGAGCTAACTGAGACATTTATTCTGCATAAAACAGTACTGGGATTGTTCTGATTAGCCTCAGACAGGTCAGTTAATATGTTTTACTACAATATTGCCATTACACACTGTTATCCAAGCCTTTATGTTTGGATGAAATAATTAAATGATCCTAACAAATAGTATCTGTAATAATAAATGGGATAATCATATTGTAAATCTCATTATGGCTGAATGTTTAATTATTGGAAAAGCTCACCTAAGATTTGTAACATGCATCAACAACAGTGTTATAACCAAAAGATATTCCACAAATGTCATACTTGATATGCGTTTACAAATTTTTGGGATGTTTTAGTAACATGCATTTTCCTTTGAGTCAGACAAAATTATTCTTATTCAGAGCCAGGAAATGTGGAAATTAACCCTGCAGGGAGAAGCACTAACTTTCATGGGAACTTATACCTGATTTTCCACTTGTTCATGGGGAAAATAATGCCATATAAATGGTCACCCTTTGGCTTCAATTCCACCCAGCCATGTTCCAAAAAGCTCTGAATCCCCTATCACAAGGGAGCTGTGATCCTGGAAAGTGGAAAACAATGTTGTTCAGGCTTCCCCATTTGATGAGTACCTGTTCCCCCAACTACACACAAAAGCGTGGATGCGTGATGATACAGTTCTATGATTTTAATGTAGTCATTTTTAATCCATTTATTGGACTTGTTGTTTTGGGGCAGATGGAGTAGGGTCGGGAGCATAGTGTGAAATTGGCTGACCCATCACATATAAATATGATATCAGGTTCTTGATGTTTCAGTTTTAGTTTCTTAGCCCACTCATTTGTTAGAACTGGGAATTAGAGCTTATACAAATATTGTTTCTCACAAACTAACAATACAGCATTTCTTTCCATCAAAAAGCACTTTTTTGAAGCATTGCTGCGTGTCACTCTGAGTTTAGTTGTCCAAAGAAAGGTATCTCATAATAGCTTAGTCCAGCTTTTTTAACCCTATTCTTGGCAACACGATGGTGTCCTAGAACCACACTGTATCTACATAACAATGTAATGTTTAGACATAATATCCTGGTCCATTGTCTAAGAGTCCTGGGACTTTATTCTTACTTTGAAGTGAATATTAATTCAGAATGTTCTGAATTTACATGGCTCTCCTCTGAACAGTTACATACCCAATTCACCTATCTCTCTATTGCAAATTAACATGTAGCAGATGGTGAGCTGAAATGTTTTGACAGTAGACTTACAGTACCATCAGTTTAACCTGTATCTGAAAAAAAAATCCCATTAGCTTTTCTGCTGTTGGGCTCTTAACCCCCCAAAGTATTCTTAGTTATTATACCATGGGATTTTCTGCTATGCCAAGGAAGAAAATAATTAAAGATATACTTTTCCATTTAAATGCTTGTTCTAATTTTGCTGGGCATATCTTTTCCTCTTAACTTCCCAAATAATTTCAATTTAAATCTTCATTTAGAATGAGATTTTTCTTCCAAGGGAGATTTTTTTTTTTATCTTCAGGGACAACTTAGTGCACTGTAGAAGCAACACAGCTCTTCCATATATTATGATTAATGTGGTGTAAGGAGCTCCTCTTGCTAGAAATGCAGAATCAAAGGAAGAAGAGCCCATAAGTAGAATTTAAATTCAATACACATTGGAATCTTATAGTTCAATTCAAAGTGGCTCAGAAGGAAGTAATTAGGAACTCACCAAGGCTTTAAGTAAGAAACAACTTTTTTAAAGAAGGTTCTGCTGAAAGTCTCAATTTAAAGTATTCAGTAACAGTTTCTTTTTCAATCTCTCTAATATGGAAAGCAGAGATTTTTTAAGATCTGGGATTCCACAGTAAGAGCTTTAATTTTAAGTCTTTTTTTTAAAAAGAAATGGCATAATTGAAACTTTCATTCTGATTGGCCGGTAAAAAGTGCATTATCCACCACAGAGCATACATTTATATATCAACATTAGAGACTTGCATTCAGGACCCTGCTTTTTAAATCGGGCTCACAAAGCTGACTGAGAAGGCTGGCTGAAACAGGGTATTGTTTAGTTTAGAGAATCATTCATATGGGGTCTTTGGTCACTTAGAGATCACTCCTTATCCCAATGAAGTGAATGGAAAAACTCCCATTGACTCCAATGGAAGGCTCAGTCCTGAAAGAAGCTAAGAACTTCCTGAAAATGGTGATATATATTTGTTTTGTTTGTGTCTCTTAGAGCTTTCTCTCTCTGTCTGTCTGTCTGTCTGTCTGTAAGGACCCTGGAACAATGTGTCAGGAACCTCCCAAGTCCTTTCTACCTCACTGTAGCTTTGATCCAGGACAATACAATCAGTACAGTATCTCTTGTGTTCGTTATTTACTTATTTGCTTTTCTTCTTAACCATAAAGCCTAGCAATCTAGGAGCTATGCTTTTTTACACCAGCTGAGGATCTGGCCTAATATTTTTAAATGAGAGCTTGGATTCTGCAACACAGTCATCTGGCTATTGTGTAGGCATATCATTGTATTATATAGGTGACCCCATACATGTTTGTGTTTGAGTGCGTGTATATATGAGATGAGTCAATAATTCTTGGCAAATATTTCTTCATCTAATTTTGCCTCTTTTTCTTTTCATGGAATACCCACAGTTTGCAATTCTTCCAAATTGATTTGTTATTCAGAATAATTCAAGACAATTTTCCCCTGCCCCATTTTCTTAGCTCTATGGCTTGCTATTTGGAATTTGAAATTCAAACAGCTTAGGGCTTGTCTACATAGGACATTACTGCATGGCAAACCAGAGTGTGAATCTACAGCGCATTAGCTTGCAGTGCAGTAACTTTCCGTATGGACACTGCCACATCACACTAAAAGTTCCGTAGTGTGCTCTGATGCACTGTTGGAGGGAGGTTTTGAATGGGCATTTTTGCGTGACAAAAATGAATGATCAGCTCGAATATAGCTTGATTTTCCACTGCCTTGCCCCATCTGTAGTCATTTACACCTGTACAAAAACAGTGCAAAGTGGGTGCAAAGCACTCCAGCTGTACTTACACTTTTACACACTGCACAGTTGTGACTTAGACAAGGGGAAATTGTTGGAAATGCTGCTTCAAATGCTCTGAAAGCTAGAATTGGAGAAATTCTATTTCAGTTGGCATGCTTTTTAGGGTAAAATTCCCCATTGGTGAGGAGAGTCAGTGTTATGTACACTTAGCACAGTAGGGATATTACAAGAGGACACTGGACTGCACTGAGTAATCTTCACCCCACTATGTGCCATGGAAAGGGTTTTGTGCCAGTCTTGCATAGGCCAGCATGGGAGACCATGCTAAGGGCAAGACAGGCATAATCCAGCACAGAATGATCTACAGAATCATTTACACAAGTCCACTGGCACCCAAAACTTCCAGCAACTGGCAGGGAAGGGCTGCAATGGCTATTCTAGCCATAGATTGGAAGAGCATGTTATAACAGCTTTCTTGGGGGTAGAGATTGCATTGAGTAGAAGCTCCATTCACTAAATCCTGGGTGGGAGGAGTGAATTTCACCTTCCCAGGCCCTTTACGCACCCTTTCTGTACAGTCCAGTTACTCTGGCTTTAAATGAGTGAAGTAAATTTCATCCATAGACTAAGAAATGCAAAGAAACTTTTCACTAGACATCATAATTCTGGATTATCTTTCGTCCGGATAGAAGGTGGCACGGTAGCTCCAGATCCCTGGAATGCTGTTTTGCAATTATGTCACAATTGATTTTAACTGTCATTTTAAGATTATTTGTTTCTCCATTTTTATTCCTTTTAACTTGGATTCAGATACTAGAAATAGCAGTACTTGCCCCTCAATACATTTCAAGATTGCAGATCAAAATGCTGGATTTAGCATAACTTTTAATTTTGTTTTTAATAAATATTATGTGCCCTTAAATTGTTCATTTTTAATACTTTTTCCTTGCAAGTCTTAGAGGTAACTAAAATATTTTTTTAGTTGTTCCCTTCTTTACATATACTATGAAGAACCTCAGTTACGTCCCCAAACCCACAGCCAACTAACATGAAAAAACCCACCATATTTCACTGCAGCAATGTCTGCAGGAGGTTAAAATATTACTTTGATGTACCTTCAGCCTCTTGTTTTTAATAAATGAAATGGGTCATGATTTTTAATAACACTTACAGAACTCATGGCTGATATGCATTTTGTTCCTTATTTAAAAAGCTTAATTTGGAGCTTGATTAAAATGTGTAGGTGAAATACTTTTAAAAGGTTTAAAAGACTTTTAAAATTTCTATTACATAAGGCTAGCATTACAATTTATGAGACCCAAATGGGAGCAGGGACCTAGTGACTGTTGGCAGCACGGTGGAGAGCTTATATGGGATGTTTCCTCCTATGCTGACCCTATTACCATAAGAAAAAATGGACCTATAAATAATCAAAACTCCCTCAGGTCTCACTGCTGGAGGGCAGGGTGGTGAAGCAAGACATGAGAAATAATTTTTCACTCTACTCTGCTCTGATAAGGCCTCATCTGGAGTATTGTGTCCAGTTCTGGGCACCACAATTCAGGAAAGATGTGGACAAATTGGAGGAAGTCCAACGGAGAGCAATAAAAATGATTAAAGGTCTAGAAAACATGGCCTATGAGGAAAGAATGAAAAAAATTGATTTACTTAGCCTGGAGAAGAGAAGACTGAGGGGAGACATGATAACAGTTTTCAAGTACATAAAAGGTTGTTACAAGAAGGAGGGTAAAAATTGTTCTCCTTAACCTCTAGGGATAGGACAATGCGCTTAAATTGCAGCAATGGCAGGTTAGGTTGGACATTAGGAAAAATTTCCTAACTGTCAGGGTAGTTAAGCACTGGAACAAATTGTATAGGGAGGTTGTGGAATCTCCATCATTGGAGATTTTTAAGAATAGGTTACACACACCTGCCAGGAATGGTCTAGTTATTACTTAGTGATACCTTGAGTGCAGCAGATTGAACAAGGTGACTTCTTGAGGTTCCTTCCAGTTCTACACTTCTATGATTTGTCTGTGATAAGAAGTAGCTTTGTCATAATTAAAAGTGTAAACATTATCAACAAGCCAGAATTAATAGATTTATAGATTATAACAGCAGAAGGGGCCATGGTGATCATCTAGTCTGATCTCCTGTATAACACAGGCCATGAGACTTCCCTGAATGAATTACCATTTAAAGCAGAGCAAATCTTTTAGAAAAACATCCGGTGTTAATTTGAAGATTTCCAGTGATGGAGACTCTACCACAACCCTTGGTAAATTGTTCTAATAGTTAATTATGCTTACTGTTAAAAATGTGCTCCTTATTTCCAATCTGAATCTGTCTAACTTCAAATTCCATCCATTGAATCTTCTTATACCTTTATCTAGTAGACTGATAAGCTCTCTCTTATCAAATTTCTGTTCCTCATGTTAGTATTTATAGATTGTGATCAAGTCACTCCTTAACCTTCTCTTTGATAAGGTAAATAGACTGAATTGCAAGTCTTTCATTATAAGGCATGTTTTCCAATCCTTTAATCATTCTCTTGGCTTTTCTCTGAACCCTCTCCAATTAATCAACATCCTTCTCGAATTGTGGACATGAGAATTCGACACAATATTCCAGGAGCAGTCACACCAATGCTAAACACAGAAATAATATAACCTTTCTACATCTACTCAATATTCTCCAAGGATTACATTAGCCTTCTTTTGGCCAAAGCATAGCACTTGGAGCTCATGTTCAGCAGATTATCCACCATAACCCACAAGTCTTTCTGAGTCACTGCTTCCCGGGATAGAGCCCTCCATCTTGTCAGTGTGGCTTATATTAATTGTGCCTAGATTTATTATTTATATGTACCCTTATTGAAACACATTGTTTGCTTGTGTCCCACTGTACCAAGCAATCCAAATCACTCTATATCAGTGACCTGTCCACTTCATTATTTACTACTTCATGAACCTTTGTGACTTCTGAAAAATCTCAGTGATAATGTTATATTTTCTTCCATGTCTTGGCAAAAATGCTAAATAGTGTAAGGCCAAGAGATAATCCCTGGGGGAACCCTACTCAAAGATGATTCCTCCTTTACAATTACATTTTGAGGATTATCAATTAACCAGATTTTAATCCATTTAATATTTGCCATGTTAATTTTGTATTATTCTAGTTTCTGAATCAAAATGTCATGTAGAACCAAGTGAAACACCTTACAGAAGACTAAGGATATTACACCAGCACTATTCACTTTATCAACCAAACTTGTCATCTCATCAAAAAAGATACATAGTTAGTTTGACAAGCTCTATTTCCCATAAACTCATATTAACTGGCATTTATTATATTATTCTCCTTTAATTATTTATTAATCAACTCCCATATCAGTCATTCCATTTACCCTTTTTTAATATTGACACAACATTAATTCTTCCAGTCCTCTGAAACTTCCCCAGTGTCCCAAAATTTATTGAAAATCAACATTAATGGTCCACTAAGCTGCTCAGCCAACTCTTGTAAAACTCTTGGGTGCAAGTTATCTAGACCTCTTGATTTAACCATGTTTGACTTGTGTAGCTGATGTTTAACATTCTCATGAGTTCCTGTTGAAATTGAAATTATTTTATCATCATCATATGATATGAACACGTAATCTGCCTTTTCCTAAATATATAGACTGAATATTCTGCCGTTTCTGCATTATTATTGACCATTCTACCATTTTAGTCTAGTAACACTGTTGTTTGGATTCCTTTTGTTCCTAATATACTTTAAAAATTTCTTCTTATTATCCTAAACTTTTCTGGCTATTGAGTTCTTCTTGTTTTCTTTTGCCTCACTTAGCATTTTTTCTGCAGTTCCTAGCTTTGATTTACATTCATTACTATCAACATCACCTTTCATCCATTTGTTTTACACACATATATTTATGTATATAAATATATATAAAATTTATATATATAAATTGCTATCAACATAATCTGTCATCCCTTTGTTTTACTCACACACACACACAAAATTATAAATGGAAAAAAAGGGAAGTCAATAATAATGAATATATGTATATGTATATATATATATATATATATAGATACATTCTGATTTATTTATATATCTATCTGCGTTCACTTCTCCTCTAAGCCAGGTTGGGTTTTTTAACCACTGTAGACTTCTTTCTCCATTTTGAGAATGTGGCTTTTTGGGCATTTAGTAAAATAGTCTGTAAAAAATCCCTATCATCATTCACATTTTTTGTTTAAATTCTTTCTCCCAGCTTGTTCGGCTAAAAAAATTGGCCTTTTTAAAAAGCATCAATTATATATATATATATATATATATATATATATATATATATCACCAGTCCCTCAAGCTGCCCTGTTTTTTACTGAGGCTGCCATCATTTTATGCAGAACCTCAGCTTTCCTTTTTTATCTATTTTTTTAAAGACAGGATTTCTCTAGCCCTAGTTGTTATGCAGAAAACTTTGCAAACAAAAAACATGTTTAACTGATGCTGCAATTTTTGCCTGCATGAATTCAAGAAACAAAAGCTCTGAGAGGTGTGAACTATTCCAGTTCATCTCAATGAGTGTTAGTTCAGATGCTTCTGGTGTCTCATTTTGGTTCCCTTGCTATATGAGTGGGTGGTGCTTGGGCGAGAATCACCACTTTTTTCCCCAGTGTGATGTGGACCAAGAGGCTAGATGGGAGAAGAAGAAATGAGGGATGCATCCGAAACCCAATAATAGAAAACCAATCCCACAGAGCTCAGCTGGGTATCTAAGCATACCTCTCTGGTCAGAGTGGGTGCCTTCGAGATTAGTGGAGGCCAGATCTGCTGTGGTGGTGGGTATGGGGCTAGGCAGCTTCCTCCCCGACTCTAGTGGCTGTGACCTCCTCACTCTTTTGGGGCAGACATCACAGCACAGGCTTGGTCTATACTTAAAAGTCAGGTCAACACAGCGACTCTGGATAGGGGTATGAAAAAATACACCCTTGACTAACATAGCTATGTTGATCTAATCTTCAGCGTAGGCACAGCTATGTCAACAGAAGAATGTTTCTGTCCATGTAGCTAACTTTATTTGGGGAGGTGGTGTTCCTACACTGATGGAAAAACACTTTTCCTTTGGTACAGGCTGCATCTACACTACAGGGTTATGCTAGCATAGCTATTTCAACAAAGGTAGATGAGTATAGTTTCTGTAGTGTAGACAAAGCTTCAGTTACACTTAGGTCACATTTTCAAGCTTTTTTTCGGAGCCACAAGTGTTAGAAACATATATAATTGTTAACAAAAGCTGCTGTTCTGTTGTGATGTTGTCACATGACCCTGGGAGTTATGAGCCTAAGCATGTGCCCATTGTGCCTCTGCCCAAGAATTTATATGAACCCTTCTGAGAGGGCACCAAGCCAGGGGAACCCAGCAGGTCTTTCTTTCCATATTATGAACATCTGTACAAGCTGCAGAGAGTGGTATCTCATATGAGCATCTCAAGTGGCCAGAGCATGCATGGCCTGTGGGTAGAGTTAAGGAGAGCACCACCCTATTTTTTTCCAGGGGCAGAGAGCAAGGGAATTCTTAGCTACACTAAGCAGCCTCAGATCTCTCTTTGCTATGTACTCTGCTACCTACCTCCTCTTCAAGAAAGGGCTGGATGTTAGAGGTAGAAACATAGTGATGGGTGAGAAAGCTGTCCCCCACATCCCCTAAAAGTACACCTATTATTCTCCTGCCATCCCATAAATGTTGCTTCCCTGTCCAAGTTTGTATATTTTACCCAATCCTCTTTCTATCTTTTCTCTCCCTCTGATTGCTCAGGACTTTTCCCTATTCTGGCTGCTCAGAATCCTTCTCCCTGCAAATTAGAAGTAAGTGCTAATCATTGCTAATTTCTTTAACCCTTTGAAGTTTAAACCATGCTTTTCTTCTTTTTGCCTTTATTGACTATTTGCTTTTCAAGTGCTCTTCCCTCAGGCTGTTCACATTATTAAATTATTAAAAAATAAAGATGGGCCTGAATTGCAAATTTTAGATGGGAATCAGGGTTTTGAACTCTTTCAATGTTTGGGGCTGTTCAGATCTGGAGTTTTGTAGAGCTGGGAGCTGGCTTCCAAATTCAAATATAGATCTGTATTTGAATTCCTAAATGACTCAAGGTTCTGGAATATTCTAGCCCATTTCCATTAAATATCAAAGGAAGAATTATGTGAAAGGATTTTAAATATTAGAGAGAAACATTATAAATAAAGCATCACCTTCCCTTCCATCCTTTCCACACCAAGGACCTGAAATAGTAGAAGAGGATTCACCAAATAATTTGAGTTTAATTAATTATTCAATGTTTGTAAATCACTTTGAAGATGGAAACTGCTATATAAATATCAAGTTTATTATTATGCACTATAGTACTTTTATTTGACCTCTGCCTTTTAAACCATATCCCTCTTTTTTCCTCAGACTAAATATGAAGCATAATATATTAAAAGCAATATTGAAAGAAAGAAAGAAAGAATTGAAGCTGCTGAAGGAATGGAAAACAAGAAAACTTTTGATCCCTTTTAATATTTGCTTAATAAAATAATCCATAGAAGCAACAGCTTTGTAGCCATCTAATAAACTGACTCTGCCTACTGAAGTATCACAGTCCATCAGAGTTGTTAGTCGAACTCCAAACCGGATTCACTACATTCCATACACAAGAGTTGCAGGTGGTCAAGAAGTTGGAAAATGGTGCTTAGAAACATTAGTTATGAGGGATATGGCAGCCAGTTTTAGTAATGTGTTGTTCATGCCCTGTCTTGCTTATTAGGTTTCATTTATTAGCTTATTTGTTTAATTAACCAATCAAAATCAATATTAATCTGTCTTGGAATCTTAATTTTAATTTGTCCTGGAAAACAAAGTCCAGAAGTCCAGGGAGCACTACTGAAATGTGTACCATAACTCAATACCTGAATCATTCCTGCTGTGGAGCTGAGTGAGTATTTGGAATGTCCCTTTGGTTAGGATCAAAGGAAGGATTCAGTAGGGAAGGGAAAGCTCCTACTTGGAGAGACACAGAACAAGTGTGCAACTAGTAGTGTAGATAGTAGTTTTCCATTCGTTTCAAAGGGAACTCAGAGAATGTCTGGGTATTTATTCTTACATTTGTCTAATGAGACAATGAAAGCTAATGCAACGTATAAGGATCATTGCATCAGGCTTTATTTAGGCAAAACTCCCCTTGAAATGAGAACTGTTTAGGGCAGGTCTAAAGTTTATAGTCACACCACAGAAAGAAAAATATTTCATTATACTTCTGCTCCCTTTAATTTTTATGTATGAGGAATATAACCATAACAGCCTTATCTTACTGTTCTTAATACCAGCCTAGAGACTCTGCTCCCTGCTGAAAGCAGAGAGATTTATTCTCTGATTTCCTCAGTTAATGTTTATTTCTTCTTCTTACCTTTTAGGTCTTCTTTGACTTGGTGGTTTTAGATGCTTGGGCTCCTGCAGTATCAGTCAGACTTTGCTACCCACTACAGTTTCTTTGCATCTTCCGTCGGAAAAATTAGAGTCACAACACAAGTACTTCAAATACAGCAAAAAGCCACTTTTCCTCCTTATCAAATCATAGTAACTTAATGGACCAAATCAAGTTGGTAGCACGTTGATATCCTCTACCAGTGTTATGCTTCTCTCCCCTTTAACAGCAACAGCATAAAACCATTATAATGATCTACAGTCTCACTCTAAATAAAACTAATTACTTTGGAATCTGGACAGCATATTTATTGTGACTGCAAACCATTGTATAGGCTGCAAATTGCCTAAAACTGGACCTGTTGTTTTATGTGTTTGTAAAGGTTATTGCTAAGATCTTTGGGGCAGAGACTGTATTTTAATTATATGTTCATACAGTGCCTAACATAATAAGGCTCTGATCCCTGACAGGGACCTCTAGGCACTACTGCAAAATTAATATTAAATACTAGTGCTCATTTATACCAACCTGTGTTCCTGTGTTTTATTGAATTTTATTTATAGAAAGTACAAAAAGATGGAGAGTATGGGCCAAGAATGAGTGTGTCTAAGGCAACAAAGCCATAAGCATGACTCCCACATCCCTGTCCTGCAAATCCTTTGCGACTTTGTGCTTATAACCCAACACTTTGAACTGAAGTTTGCAGGAGGAGAAAACGGATATTCAGGTTGAAGAAAGATGTCTGACCTCTTTCTGCATAAAAAGCTAATGGATCATGTTTAATACATCTGTTTCAGACTAGTCTACACAACAAGAGGGTGGGGGAAGGGAAACCTGGTAGTAAATGGACAGGGCACTACAGCACATGGAAAGTTTGTATAAAACTTATGATGTTAACACGATTTCTTTCACCTAAGAAGAACCTATAAATTCACCTCTTTTCTAAGCCTACAAATTCCTTACTGTGTCCCTGGGGATGGCTGAATGGTTCAATCAAAGGATTTTTTAAATTCTTGTAACTCTAATGTTCATCATTATTTCTAATTCCTCAGTACAAAACCTGAAATATTGATGACCTAATACATTTTACAGAGCAGCACACAACCTTCTTTATGGCACTTACATCATTATGTAATATGTTATAAAGCAACTTGCATGTTGTTAAAACTCATTAAAAAGATATATTGTTTTCTCTTAACTCGCGTTCACTATAGCCAAAAATTGAGGTGAAAAGCTATTAAAAGTTCCAGAAATCTTAGCAATACACATTTCTTTCAAATGATCTTTTATGCCCTCTGACTCGGTGTTTTCTGTCACATTTTCAGTATTTCTGATGTTGGTCTATTGAGAGGTAATTTCTCAGCACAGCAGCTGAAGTAAGACTCCTATGGGATTAGTAACCCAGACTTATAAACCATTACCTAGTTTCTGTCATTTACCCTGATTTGGTCAGGACAGTTGCTATATGAATGGAACTGGCATGATCCAAAAAGAAAGAAAATTTACGCTGAAATATAATATAAGAAAATAGGAATTTAAGTTTTACCAAAATAATTGAATTGATTGTAAATGCACGCCTGAATACCCTCAGTGTCAGCAATGTACTGAACAAGTGCTTTGTAAAAACTGAAAGGCAGGATGATAATTTGAACATTTTTGGAATTCGTTTAGGCTTTTGAATATTTAATTGATCGTAATATTGCTTGAATAGCTATTTTCACTATCCTCTTGTATACTCTATTATCTATATTTTGAGGACTATATACTAATCTTGATTTTTTTTCCTAACATAATACACAATTACTGTTCTAATAGATGGGAAATTCAGGCTACTATTGCTTTGGATTTTAGGGAGGAATGGCATGGGAATGCTTTGCGTTAAATTCTGGTCCTACTGAAGTCAGCTGACTTCAATGGGACCAGGTTTGTATCCCTAGAATTTAATTGGTTCCACTGAAAAATGGCCATTCTACAAGCATAGCACCATTTGCTGAATCAGAAATAAGCATTGCTGTGAGAATTAGCAGGGACAATGAAATTAGGTCTATGTGCTGCAAAACCCAGAAACAATTACTGTATAAATCACTTGTGCACATGCGTGCACACAGAGAGAGAGAAAGAGAGAGAGAGAGCTGGAACTATCATCCTGGTTTTATCACCAAAAAACACAGGTGGAGTCCTTTAGCTGACAGTAATAGTAGGTCCCTTAAACTCTTTATTGGTCAGTCACTAGAAGGCAACAACATACATACAAAGCCAATATGTTATAGCTGTCTCTTCTAGCAAGTGTGGCTATTTCATTCAGTGGTGACAAGAAGATGCAAAATCTAAACTGTGCTGACCTATCCATTTTTACAGCATTTCCTAGACTGTAAAATCTATTAATTGCAGGGAGGATGCCTTCATGTGGGTTTGTAAAGAACCTGGCACAGATAGGTTCCAATCCTAACTGGGTTTTCTAGGCACTAATGTAAGAATAATATCAACAGCAATAATAATAAAGAATTAATAATAAATAAATGCCATATATTCCAAAATTAAAGTTTTATTTGACCTATAAAAATGTATGCTCATAAGTGCATTCACAAAATCTACACAGCATGCACAAATTCAGGAGCAAGTTTACGTGCACATATCTTTTGTGGGTGCATATCACCCTCCAGGTTTGAAAACATTTTCCTTAATGTCATAATACGATATAGTGTTATTAAAAATAACAAACAACAACAAGCCCCCCAAATCATCTCATTGTTAACAGTTCAGTGGTGCAGCCCATGTTCTGTAATGCGGAGATTGAAGTCCTGGAATGAACTCAGAATTCATACTTTCCACTTTCCAAACTCGTGGAGCTGAACCATGAGCACAAGTGATGATCCCATCCTATTGAGAATCTAAGAAGATGAATTTTGAGAATGCAATGTTGAGAATCTAAGTAGATGAACCATGGTAATTTCACTGTGTTAGCCACAGAGCAAAAGTAATTCCATTTTGAGATGACCCCCTTCATCCTGATGGATAAAATACGTTGTTTGAATTGGAGACAAGTATCTATTGATAAAGGTTGGATAGATAAGGTAGGCACCTCTCTGTGCCTCTGTTTCCCCTATGTATTGTCTGTATTATCTATTTATGACTGTACATTCTTTGGGGGCAATGACTGTCCACTGGTGTGTGTTTGGACATTACCTCCCACAACGTGGGAGTGTTACTGTCATACAAATAATAAACTATAACAATAATGAGCTCCATAGGATGTAACAAAATAAGGGTTATATATTGTTAATCTCTCGCTCACACCAGTGGACAGTTACTCATCATTTTATGTATGTGTAATTCTTTGCGTTTTTACTCTAGATAGAAACCCAATGATATTGCAATCTTCAGTTAGACCTGACTTGCTCAAATCTAAATTTCTTGTACTTGTGGAGTAGGGGTTACCCACTTGATAGATTTCATAGAGTTGAAGGCCAAAGGCTCCATTAGATCATCTAGTCTGACCTCATGTATAATACAGGCCCTAGAATACCCCTATACTGAGCCCAGTGACCTTAGCTAGGCTAAAGTGTTTCAGTCTTCAGAAGACTAAACTGCTATGTGTCATGGGCAGACAACGGGGGAGACCAATGATCCACTGGTATCTGAAACAGACTTGATCATTTACAAGAATTCCTCATGATGGGCTGAAAAACACATTATGAAACATTTCCCTGCTTCTCTGAACAGGAGCCAAGTGCAGCCTATCCTGAAATATCTTGCTATTAGCTGGACTATATGCATTAGCTGACTAGGGACCTAGAAGTGTCCCATAACCAGCAGACCCAGCCCTCTCCTTGTGCACTCCTGTATGCTGTGTAGGTATTTGATTGCTTGTTTGAAGGAAGCGATCCCTTATAGCTTCTTATGCACCAGCAGAACAGATAACAGGCATTAGCAGTGTTGCCATTTCTTGGGATTGTATCACAAGTTCCACAATACTTGTTAAAACGAGAGTCCTGCAGCACTTTAAAGACTAACAAATTTAATTTCTGCAGGTATAAGCTTTCGTGGGCTGCAACCCACTTCGTCAGATGCAAGAAACAGAAATCAGATAGGGGGTATATATATACATCCAAGAGTAAGGAACAAGAATGGGGAGCGCAGTTGTTAGCAAAGTCCATTCAGTTAGAGTAGAGGCCTATTCACAACCATTGATTAGAAGGTTAGAATGGTTGTGAGTAGGCCTCATCTACATTTTTGCTCGGGTACATGTATATTATTATAGTTGCTGTTGTTTTTTAATTGTTTGTATTGAGTGAGGATCCCTGTCATGACTAGAGCACCATTGTGCTAAACACTGTACAGATACATAATTTGAAAAGATCTTCCCTGGCCTAACAGCTTAAAGTCCAGGATGAGAGACATCAAAAGGATCAACAAGCAAACAGGGAGAACCCAAAGTAATGGTTATGACTCATGTAATAAGCAGCACCTGGCCATTGAAATGAACTTTCCAGTAGAATATTTCTCCTCTCTCTTATTTGAATTTCACACTCTACCTATGCAGTATTCCCCCACTCTCACACTCTGCCTGCTCTACACTTCACTTTTTATTTGGATTTTTTTCTCCCTGCCCAAATGTAGCCCAGTACAATTTGAGTTGCTTGACCACTGTCCTACAGGCCTAGCATAGCTTCAGTTGCTTGCTTGGCTATTCTGACCCCTGTAGCATGACATCTTCCAGTTGGCAGAGATGAACAGGACTATTGAGTAACCTTGTAGATGTCTCAGTTTCTGCATACCATGGCACATAACAAGACAAAATACACAATATGTATGCTTTCAGCAGCACATAGATAACAGTAATGGGAACAAGAAGTTATCCTTGAACGTCTGGGGGTACACTTTTTCATTGCCAAGCAGAATATTTTTACACCGACCCTCCTATCACCAGATGTTGTTTTGAAGACCCCAATTATCGTGGTGCGAATGGAATGTAGTTAAGGGTGAAAAACCCAATATAGGTAATTAGCATATATGATAATGTGTAGCGATGTAATTAGGTGAAAGCTATTTATGGAAGTGTATAAAAAGTCACTATTTAGACAAAGGGGCGCCCTTCATCAACACCTGACTCCACAGCAGGTGCTGCCGGTTGTACCAGAGGCCACTGACTCCCTGGCGGGGCCCCTGAAGAAAGCCGTTCCTATATACAGCCTTCTGAGTAACTGTTTAGCTCTCTAGGCTTAGTCAGTATGATATAATGTAGTTAATTTTAGGTTTTGTATTCAATTACTGTATCTATAGAAAACCTTGCACATTAAACCTTATTGATCTGCAAATCGGGTGTACCGTGTCTCACTGGTATCCACACTGATCACTAAGTGTCCAGTATCAACAGATGAGAGATCTCCCTCAGAGATTGACGGCGAGGGACAGCCAAACCCCCTCTGAGGCCCTGGAGTACAGCACCACCTGACCGGAAGCAGGTAGGCGGGGCAGGAAGTATAAAAGCCAGGCCTTCCCACTCAGTAAGGGGAAGGCGACTGAGGGAGAAGGATGTCTCTTCCTTGGTGTTTGGGCCTGGACCTGCACCAAACCACTACCCGGAAGAGAGGCTGCTGGAGCTGCCCACTGCCTGGGGCCCTGAGGACCTGAAGGAGCTACCTGAGCCCGGCAAGCCAGAGAAGACCCCCTTGATCTTGCAACTTGGAGGAGCTATCTGAGCTGCTAGCCCCCTGAGATCCAGAAGAGACCCTAGGAGGAGCTGCCTTCCGCGGAAGACTCTGATGAGTTCCTGGACCTGCCATCAAGCAACAAGGCCAAGGGATTCTGGAACTTCCCTTGGGCAGAGCACCCTGAGACAACAGGGAGCGACTCAAGGGACCGGGTATTCTAGGGAAAGGGTGGGAGGAAGTAGCCCAGGGGCAGCTGACTATAGTCCGGTTGAGCTTGCACTCACACCAAGTCAGTGTGTTTTGGCTGGAGCCCCGCTGATCCAGTGATGGGACAACCCATCACTGCCAGGGCCCTGGGATGCAGTGGAGTCGGGTGGGCTTGCACCTCCTTCCCCCTGCCTATTCCGACCTGGGGGTGATTGCCCACTAAGGGACAGCACCTGTTTCTCCACTGTCTGCCCCGCCCTGCTTAAGGACCGGGGCTCAGAACTGCTTACTCACCTGGATGAGGGCTAGAGACTGCCTCCTTTCGGCCTGTCCCACCCTGCCTAAGGGCCGGGGCCTGGAACTGTGTTCTCGCCCAACTGACGGCCAGAGACTACTTCTCCATTTGTTTGATCCACCCTGCCTACGGCTGGGGCCTGGAACCAGGGCTCACCCTACTTAAGGGCTGGAGACTGTCCCCTTTTTGTTAGGCCTCCACACAGGGCACAGGCTCTGGGAGATGTGGCCTCCCTTGGAGATTGAGTGCAAGAGAGAGCCACCGGCCCCGCCCACAACAGGGGACCGTTACACTCAATATTCAGTTTCTCTTAAGAGGAATGCAACTCAATAACATGGACAAATACCACACAGAAGAGCATGACATAAACAAATAGACCGAAGGATTCTTGTCTAAGTCAAACTTTCCAACCACTATGCTTACAAATTCATTCACCTGACCCTGTACAAGACTTTTAAAAGGCAACTTAGTATATGATTTACATTTTTAATCATGAGAATGAAGTATTAGAGCAGTAAGGGATTAATTTTTCTCAGTTACTATGGATCTCTGAGAAATGCAAGTTCCTGTATACATTCACACTCACACCCACACACCATGTTTGTCATTTTATATTTAAGCTGTTAATATTTTTAGTATGTTTACCAAGTGCAAATATAATACAGATAAATGGCCGGACTCTGGTCTTAATTATGCTCTTGTCAATCTTACGTAAATTCACAGCAGCCAATTGAGTTAATGTAGATGTATATGGTACAACTGAGATCCCACCCTGGACCAAAAATACTTTTAATAGATGTAAAGTGGGTTAATGCTGTCTAAAATCTGGAAGCAAATTTGGAATTAGGGTATAACTAGTGATCTCATCCTATCCACTAATGCACATTTGTCCCCATTACAAACCCACGTTAGAAATCTCTGATTGGCAGTTGCTGCTCTGGAAAGATGCAGTACTGAAACAGCAGGGGTACTTTGGAAGCACTATGTGTGAATGTTCACACAGTGTCTGCCAATTTACACTATGTATCCAGGTTGAGTCAGCTGTATTAGTTCAACACAAGTAGCAAATGCACACAGAAAAATCCCTCTCTAGACCTCCTCTTTGTTACCCAAACTCTTATTTTATATTTATTACATGCTTTTAAGAGCCTTTCTGGTCTTTGTGTGGATAACATCAGGTTAAGAGATATATTTAAGAACAAGGTTTCTTACAGCCTATAGTCCCTCATGCTGGTCTGCATTGCACTTACAACTGATTTTTGGATATTGGCACAGAAGCTGGGTACATTTTTTTTTTCATCTGTGAACAGGCTTTTCATATTTATCTCCTTGTGCTTATCAGTGAGGGGCTGGTTTTGAGCCTCTGTGTCACACATCAAAGGTCACTTCTTTGAGAACAGGGCACATTGAATCCCCAGCTCTGTATAACTGCCAGCAGCCGGCTTCCTCACTGTGTTCCCATGTACATTGTTCAGACAGTGACAAACTCAGCATCTCATTGAAAGGAGAGTGACTTTTCAATATGACACCATGTAAAACCATCTCTTTAGCTTCTGCTGGGGACAATAAACTCATATCCCAGGAAGAACCTAGCCATGGTGTGTGTTTTGAATCTATTTATAAGTCACCATTCTGGTTCTCAGGCTGCTATTGGGGTGCTGAAGTGGCAGGGAGAGGATGCATAAAAGGAAGAACTTTTTCATTAGAATTTATTAACTGCTTTCTTCTCTTCACAAATAAAGTTTTCTCCATCAGGCTGTTACTTTAGAGCAATAACCACATAGTACTCAACCTGTGTGACAAAAATCTTGTACAGAAATTCCATACTCAGTTGTTTTCTGCTTTCAAGTGAATTTTTGGCATTGAGACTGTAGGGGGTGCAAGAACTCCATTTGACGCCAGCAGGCCTGAGTGTCTCAGCAGGTCAGACCCTACATTGAATAGGTCTTTATCACCACAACAAAGTCTAGTTTTCTGTGAATCCAGCCCTGTAAGAATGGGGATCAAATCAGCATGCATTTTGACAGTATAAGCTGGAGTCTTAAACTCAAAGCTGTAAGTGAGATCTTAGAAATGGGAACAAGCTTGTATTCATCCCATGACTCTCCCCACAAGAATACACCTCTGCCAAATATGTAGAACCATTTCAGTTTATTACAAGAAGAGTTCTTTACTCTAAATACGAATGCACAGACTAGTTTCCTTTCCAAAGAAAATGTCACAGAAAGAGAGAGATGCTTTCTCAGTAAGAAGAAAAACTGTTAAGGAGTAAGGGAGACATATTGGGGAGTTTCTTTCCTAATTAGGAACTTAGCTGGGATTTTCCCTCCCCTTATCAAGGAAATCCTGGGAATGTTGATTGTTTTATGTTTGTTTGTTTTATTTTTAAAGATGTGAGATTTAGGCTATGTCTACACCACCACTTTTGTCAGGGCAATTTATGTCGCTCATGGGTATGAAAAAACACACCCCTGAGTGACATAAATTACGTTGACATAAGCGCTGGTGTGGAAA